>NW_011341659.1:168831-242952 GCF_000735185.1 Notothenia coriiceps
GGTAATCTAGATAGTAAGCAAAAGGCGGAGTTTCCACGTGGTCTACTAGTAAATTAAGGTTTTATTTTATTTTGATGGCCCTGTACGGGGGCCTGGGGGTTCTAACTCAGGTGGGGTGAATTTTAGTGTACCTATCGGATTTATTCATGTTTAAAATAATTTATCATTGGGTACGGTATGACAAATACACACCCCATTAATTTGATATCCCGATAGTGATACCCGGGACGGAATGGACAAGCGAGCAGGTAGCGCACCTTCCCGACGATTGATTCGCTGGTTGTCTTTCCACTTACATTAACAACGTGACAGTGTTTCCGCATGAAGTTGGGGACTTGGGGAACTTGGCGAGTTGGGGTGGGGACGATGGTGTGGGGGGTTCATTAAAGTCTAGACACCCTTTGTGACGTTAGTAATTCGACTGACTACCCCGAAAAACTCATTGGAAAACAGCGACCACAAATAATATTCCAAACACAGTACATTTACCAGACGTTTCCGTTTTAGGGTTTAAACGGAGGTCTTTCCTGCAGAGAGGACGTGGAGTGGGGGGTTACGGACTTGCGGAACTAACCTGAGGTAAAAATGAAAATGCTGTATCGCTGTAGTGATGTGTGAGTGCGAGATAACCGGTTCGCGAGTTTTTGTAAATCTATATCCGATTCATAGAGTAGCAGATTCGCAACTTAGTGCCGTAGGATGTCTCGGCCGGTCGTTGGGTTTAGTCTCGTCTGACGGAGACCAAGTCTGTCTCCCACCTTTTCTCCACGACGTCGTGTCCGGTCATACTCTCTTTATTTCTCGAAAACCGTAATTTCGTACCTCTGACAGTAGTACCTCGTGTGTTATGTCTATTTGGCTTTTCCTGTGTTATCCCGGGTAACATTTTGTTACATATGATAATAGAACAAACAAGTTTGTTCGTTAACTTCTATATTGTAAATGATTTCAATGTCCTTAACATTCGACGGCACTTCTTTGGGTTTTCAACTGCATCTACTTTCACTCTAGTTCCATGCACTTCCTTATATCATTTCTTTCCGAGGAGGGAAGTGTGTGGGTGTATCAGCCGTACTAGGGTGTGTCTCTCGTATGCACGGAGGTTTCGGTTTAGGACTTGTTGTGCTCTCAGTCGACGGGTGAAAACTAGGGGTAACGAATAAGTCGCAGAACTTGTAAATTGAGTAAACTATTTCTATCTGTTTTCATCATCCCATTCTTCTGCTATTTCTCTTTACAAATTGTCACACCCCCAGCGTAAAAAAATTAGAGACTTCGACGAACGTCAGACGATTTTCACATGAAGATTTCCACACACATAAAAATTCTACCGACACTTGGGACGTGGGGTACCGTAACTAGGAATGTACGTGTGTGATTCGTGTCGGTAGGTAGTTAGCCCGCCAGTGCGCAGAGCGCATCAGCCATTTACAGGAGGAAGAAGAAACCGGAAACATAACTGTATACATTTCAATAATCATAAAATCATGGCCATAACCAATACCATACCATTTCCAATATGAAAAAAACACTGAAACTTGTTTATTTATTTGTTTTTGGTTCATTTATAGTTGTGAGTGTGTCTGTGCTCCTGAACCAGCCTCACCTGTCTCCCTCCTCTCCCCCATGCTCCTCTTTGAGGCAGCAGCAAAGACTAGTTTTAGCTCTCAACAAGTTTTAAAAGTTTGTGTTAACTTTTTTTTTTTTATTCATGCATATTTTACTAATCACTCCCCCCTCAAATAGAAATATGTGTTTACATAAATGGTGACCAAACCGTTTGAGACCCACTGAGAACTTCGACTAAGTTAACTATCTAAACACTCAAGAGTCCTTTACCTCACCTGAGCTGAGGTTATCCCGAGCTTGAATGACACACAGAGACCAATCAAGGGCTGTGTGAGGCAGGCCACTTAACAGGCCAGGCCATCGGGAAACCCCCCCGGTCCCCCAGATGGCCAGTCCGGGACGGGGTACAGGAGGCGTAGAGCGAGGGATCATTGTCCACAAGTTAATCGATCGCAGATCGCGTCATGGTCACGGACGGAAAAAAAAACAAAACTAAATGGGTCGCGAAATGTACTTGGGAGGCCGTTAATATACCTGGGCGGCCCGCCCAAGTAAAGTCTATGTGTGGGAAACCCTGGATTGACCACAAAACCAAAGGTCACGTTGTCATTTATTTCTTAACAACAGAGGCTTGTTGTATGTATGATGCTGCATCTTTGCTCGGGCTCGTTTTCTCCAGGCTCTGGTTGAACTTGAAGCTCCGGATATGCCCTGTTTGTCACTACCAGAGAGAAGAACAGCGGGATGTGAGGGTGAAATTGGTCGTGAAGAGAGAGGAGATGATGAAGGACTGTGGCAGTGTTTCTGAGAGCTCCATCTTACCCTCGAAGTGATGTTTCCCTTTGATATATTTGTTCCTATTTCCTGTGCAGTCACATTGGCCTGACACGAACAGTCGACCTCTGGCATTTGCTCTCTGTGGGAATGTGTTCTCGCACACACACACACACACACACACACACACACACACACACACACACACACACACACACACACACACACACACACACACACACACACGCTATTGTTACAGTATAAATGCTCCTCACAAAATATCCCATCAGGAAGGACAGGCCTTCAACTCACTCTTCTGTCCAGGGAAACTTTGTGTCCATGAGCCCACACAAAAATGTCTTTGCTATAAGCTGCTGAATGTCTTATTCTCACCTCAAAGCAAGATCAACCTCTCTTGAACAGGGAATTATGGGAATTTAGATTATTTGTTAAACCATACCCTTTGCCTTTCTGAAAATAATCCAATATGATATGGATAATTAAAAATAAGAAGGACGTTGATCCTCAGAATTACAGCAAAACACAGAAATCCCCAAATGTATTTAAATCAACAAAATACTGTACTTAGAAAAAAACCAAAGAATATTTTGACGTGCTAATTGATAATTAATTCAATGAAAAACTAACCGGTTTGTTTTTACAAACTCAATCATGTCGTTATTCTTGAAACATGAGAACCAGTTGTGGTTTCAATCATTTATTTGTCAGCTCTCTTTAACGATCAGAGAGAATACATAAACATTTTGCCTTCGCTTGCTGCCAGTCAGCACAATTTGATTCCCCCTCATTAGTCTCTGTAGAACTGACTAAACAGAATGACCATCACCCTATGGATGAACTTCCCAATGAACGAGTTTCTCCCCGTCCTTATCAATGTAAATATTCACTTTAAATTGGAACATTGTGTAATTTTAAGGATTCATTCACAAACCTGGAATAACACACATTGAAGTCACTTTGGAGCATCAGAAACACATTTGAATATGTGTAAAGATAGTCATTTCATTCTCTTTAAGTTGATATATTCTTTAAAGCATCCTTCTAATTCTCCCTATGTTCATCACGCAAGACCTTTCCATTATCAAATTGATTTGAAATGATATTAAACTTTATTAATAGACACAAATCATATAGCCTTTTAAGTATCAAGAGTCTTGAGCAACTCAGTCCGCAGCCTGACATTGTACTCTATATAATAATGGTTGCATATTCCATTAATATTTCGGTCACAGTTGTTTTTAATGATTTGACATTTTATACGTTTCTTTGGTCAATATGGATCTTGTAGTTTACCAGGAGCCATTAGAAGTCACTAGATTAGCTGGCTGTGAAAACTGAGGGGACCAGACAGAATGATGCGTCGGTTTAAAGCAGCTACTGGCCGATTCAGGCTTCAGGTCCTGATTGAGCCGTGGCTTCAAGCCTCCTCTATTCATTCCCTGGACTCAGCGACAGCTTTATGCCCCGATGATCCACAGCTGGATCAAAGAGCCATGCTGAGGTCAGCAGGAGGCCACCTGGGAGCCACCTGGGTTTGGGTGGATGCGTGCTGATGCTAAGGGAGACTGGATTTGTGGAGCTTGAAATACTTTGTGTTCGGCAGGGGGTTTTCATGACATGAGGGCAAAGCTGTAGGTAGAGGTGCCATCTACAGTACAGACAGAGAAAATGGAGCATTTGTGCACATCTGCTCCAACTGGCCAGAGGGTTAGCAGCAGGTCAGATACCGAAAATCACCAGATGTCAGCTGTACAGCAAAGTGGTTAGATTTTCTAATTAAAGGCAGTGAGAGTGTTACATTTTGAGAGGCTGTGAGAAAGGGATGCAAGAATAAGAGAGACAGTGATTTTGGAGAACATGCCGTGAAATACTTTCAAGCTTTTAAGCTATTGAAATATTGTGCTTGTTTTGGGGGGATACTTCCGTCTTAAGGGAGCACTCTGGTAAGATTAATGTCCTGCCATGAAATCCTAGACTCCCTCCTGTCAAACACACGGTCGGAAGCCTATTTATAACCTAAAGCCCACATAAAATCACTAATGAGTCTATGGGTGACAAATGGATTTGGAGGACAACTTACTCACCCGGCTTCCAACATTCTCACCCTCTACTCCCACTGCTCATCTGGCCTGTGGCCCCCATGACCACCTCTTCCTGAAAGGGATATTTGTGATAGTTTAAAGTGGGTTAATATCCTGCACTTATTAGCGTATAAACGTATTTAAAACACCTACAAAGAAAGCCTTACCATTAAAATATCATTACCAGTTTAAGCATACTCTATATTTAAATATTTTGACCTCTTTACCGTGCAGCGAGAAATATCTTTTCAACAGGGAGCTGAAGCCATTCTATCCATATAAGCAAAGCCAGCAGACCCCATTACAAATAACTTGCGGAATGCTTGCTTCAAAAGGTTCGTTTTGTGTTTGACTTTAGTTCGTTCAGAAAGAAATTACAGTTTTTTTTCCCTATGAAGCCTTGTAGTTTAAAGAGAGCATTGATTGATACGATGGCTTTAGTTCTCTGTAAAAGGGCTGTCTCATGGCAAGGTAACAAGGTCATACATGTTTTAAGTATAGTGTACACTTGTAATGATATTAATTTTTTTCAAGGTACTCCTGCCCCATCCACAGCAAAACATTGGTTAGGTTCTTGAACACCATCTACTGGTATATACGTATGTACACATACTATGGATAAGTAGCTCATACAACCCTATTTCAAAAAGTCCATCTATCTCTTTTAGTTTTTCTTTCCCTCTCACTCCATTATCCTGTGTCAAAACATCCCCCTTGTCCCACTTTTACTGGCGCTTCCCCCAGTTTTTAGTTTAGTTTTCAACACACACCTCAGCCATCAATTTGTCTCCTCTTCACCAACCTCTTTCTGCCAGCTTCTGTATTCCCATTTCTCGTCTGTAGCTTTCAGTGTCACCCAACTCTATTCTTAGCCTCCCTCTTCCAGTAGCTGCCTTTGTCTCTGTCTCCAAATCTGTCAATCTCCATATCTCTCTCCCCGTCTCTCAGCTAGTTGTGAATCAGTGCTAGTGCTCACTGGATTAGCCATGGGCGCCTCTGCCAAGTGCTCTGGGGCTCTGGGACAGAACACTTAACAATTGTCACAGTTTTCATTCAGCCAACAGGTGGCAAGAAGAAAGGGGAGGAACAATCACATATAAAGACATTTCTTGATGTCTATATGTAAATGGTGCCGTTTTCTCACTTGCCAGTATAGGCCCCAGCAAGTATCCTGCTTTTGCTTGTAGGCGAGATAGCCGGTATATTTCTGGTAGTCCGGAGAGGCAGCTTTCCTCTGGATTTGATTGGCAGCATTAAGATGGAAGTCAAATTTCCAATCATATTGCACTTAGGACTCACTATAAATGTAATTTTAACCTGGATAAATGTAACTTGTGCTCTGAGAGTCAGTGGATAGGAAATGTTAACATGCCTGCATGAAAGCCCCACAGCTATTGTTCCCATCAGACTAATGTTCCATGTAACTAAAAATAGCCTAGCACGAACACTGTAGGAGGGATTTTTTATCGTAGCATTTAGAGATTTGAAAGTGTAGTGTAATGAATCAAAAGTTGCATTTTAAATCCACCATGGGAAAGTTTTGACTAACCTTTTTGTTTATTTCCTGGCATTTCTTTAGTCAAAAACAAGGTCAAGTGCCCAATAATACATTTCAACTTGTCTCTTTTTTCGGTTCGATAGATTTTGACAGCTGTGGTTGTGCTAGCAACCTTCTCTAATCCTTGTCCTGCTGTGGTAAGCTGTTTGGGAGTGAGCTGTGACATGGGGGTTAGTCTGGAAGATGACGGAAAGTTTGCTTCTCTTTTCTAACTTTCACAAAACTGCAACTCACAGCGGAACCTCTTTCATACGCGTAGAGATATCATCAACACATTTATATTTAATTGAACTTGTCCAAGCCTGCACCCTTCCTCTGTGGGTAGAACAGAGTACACCTACTTGTTTTTGTTTGGAACTCCAGGCTTTTCAGGGGGTTGTCTTTGCTGATTTTTTGTTGTTGCAGTGGGCGCTGTGTTGTATTGGCAGTGACAGCTTGTTGACGCCTAACTCATCATCTACTTCTCGTCTTGCGTGCCAACTGGCTGCTCATCCCTGTTCACCTACACTAAATCACCACGGAAACCCATGCATCCCTCTCTCAAAGGCTGCCCCGCCCATTCATCCCTGTGCACACCAACCCAAATGATAAGCTCTAAACACATGCGCGCTGATGGAAGAAAGAGTTAGAGGCATGATAGGGAGGAGAAGGAGAATGCGGTGTTGGCAGAAATTGCTGTTACCCTTGATGTATGTGCACAAGATCAATGCATGATGATGAGTACATGGAAAACCAGCATCCAAAGATAGACGCACACATGATGTGGCATACATTACTGCATGGCCATTAGTGTCTGGACATTGTAGTAGGACATCCAAAGACACAAAAGGCAGAGCAATGACAGATGAGCAGGATGTACAAATAAAAAGTATGGCTCTGGATTATGCAGTACACAACCACAAGGACATTGAATAATGGTGGAGATTGCAGAAATGGCAGCGGAGCATTAACACAGCATACTGTAAGTGAAACTGAATGGAAGCAATACTAGCTAGAGAAAAAATGTATGTTTTTATCATGGGAAAAGTGTACAAGATACACGCTTAACAAGCTACTCGCAGCAACAAAACACTTCAAACATGAAATACTTGACTTGTTACTTATACTTGTTTTATTTCAGGCTTCTAAACAACATTGTAGACGTGTAAAAACAGTCCATAGGGATAACAACACTTTTTGTTTTCTAAAGAACTCTGTATTTATTGTTTGCCAAGCCCAACATGTACAGTAATGAAACTTTTGCAGTAATTAAACATTTTTCAGACATTACAGGAAGATAATATGCTTATTTTCCATTATTTTGGGGGTCTACTATAATGCTTACATTCTAATGTTCATAAAAATACATTATTTTTCTCTAAAATAATTTTCCAGCTTTTACTCAGCCATACTCAGCTCTATTCATATCACATCTATCGTATGTCTCATATGGAAGGGATTTGAGAACCGGTTCCCATTGAGAATGACTCCTAAGTGGCCTATCCTGCATGCTTCAATGACTCCCGATTTCTCCTATTAATGGCTTCTGATGGTTGCGCATGTACAACATTGTAAAGTAGTGCTGTATCATGTTTCATTTTCATTGGGCTGGAGCAATACAAGTAAAAGACAATTATTATTTAGAAAGGTTAAGTGGTAAATAAAAGAGTCTTGTGTCTTCAAATCTTATCACTTCTCATCCCTAATGTCCCTCGCCATATTTCCACTAGTGTAATTAAAACTGATGTAAGATTATAAATCCCTAAGTTGGTTCTTAAAATGTGCCATCCTTCTATTTGCCAAAACAGCAAGATGTACTTTTCATTCACTCTATCTCCCTAATATATAATGAAAATGGTTGTAATGTCATTTTAGTAGCTGTTTAACAAAGTGCCACACTCAAGTAAAAGTCTTTGATGTGTTCTGCTCAGCCCTTTGTTTCACAGACACATGGGCAGTGGGTTAAGGTATACAGTATGTGGAGCAGAAGGTGGAGATGGAGTTTTACTGAGCTGTCTGCATCCTGCTTTGTGATATCCTCTAGGGACAGGTGAAACAAGCAATTACTCTAACAGCCCACTAGGGACTGCTGTGTGCCGCTCATCTCCTCACTCATTCCTGGATCAGAAAGAGGCGTGACAACCCCCCCCCTCCCCTCCCCCTCCCCAAACAGGCGCCCCTCCCCAAACAGGCTGGAGTTCTGAATATGGGATTTCATCTTTCATCTGTGTCACAGTTTTCATTCCACTTCAAAGACAGATTGCGTCTTTGTATTTATGACACCTTGTGTATTTTCTGATCTAGCTGTCCTCTTAGATCAGGGTTTAGTGTTCACTAAAGAACATTATTTAAAAAAAACATGATTTGAAGATAACAATGGAGTTTCATTTAGATTCAGTTAGCTTCACAGTCCTCTACAACATGTCCTGCAAAGACAGGAACATCCCCCACATACATCATATCCTCTCAGTCTCTATGTGTCTGATCTCTGATGACAGACAGCAGTTTGTACTGTGACACTTGACTATCAGCATCATAACACAGATCTGTGCCATGTTGACTCGACAACTTGTAAACTCTGCCGCCCTGCTCGTGGCACATCTGTCACTCGCTGCGTCTCTCTCCATCATGCTTGCGTAACATTACACTGTGTGCTTGCCGGACTAATATGCATGTGTGTTTGTTTGCCAGCTTCGTGGAACAGCTGACCTGTTGCCACGGCGACCTATCTGCCCTGGCAGCCAATGTCATACTCATCTCCTGTAATTTCTGGCTTTTTTGATTGAGTCTTTTCTTCGTTTTTTTGGAGGTTACTTTTGCCTCCTGCGCTTTTAATTAAAACCAGTTCTGCCGGTAGCATTACAATTAAATGAAGAATTGTTATCATTTAAAGAGGAGAAAGTCTTACGTATGAACCCAGCTTATTTTCAAAGATAAATGATCCCATTACTGATGAGAAAAGCTGTGCCAAGCTGTGTTTAGCTTTTTGCAGTTCAGACTGAGGCTATCCAGGTCATTCATTGTTTGTGTCATATCCAAGTATCATCTCGATTGGCGCTCTTCAGTTTAACCTTTGCGACTCTCCCTGAGGACCTCATGTTTGTCCTTGTTTGCAGGGACTCAGCTGCTGTGGCATAGTTTAAGTGCTAATAACCGGCAGCTACTTCTGCACACTGCCAGAAGTCTTGTTCTGTCACAAACGCTTTCATTGTACATTTCAGAACTCAAAATCATAGCTCATTTACTATCATATCAAGTACAATGATACTTGTGAATGTTAAACCCATTAGGTGATACAGCTGCTGAGGGAAATGTAGTCAAAATGTATCCCAGTTGTGGTTTTTATCACCTCGAAACTAATTTTTCTCAGTTTCATTGCTCACAGTCACTTCTGTTTGGCCGGTGGAGCTGAATACGTCCTCTCTTCAACATTCTCCTAGTCTCCATCGCTCCGGCCTACATCTGTTCTGGTAAATCATTTAATCAGACGATGAAAGTGATGAATGAATTTAAATCTGTAATGTAATTCACCACTGTGATTGATAACCCACTGGCCAGAGCCTAACTAATCTGACAACAGAGGTGTTCCTGTGGGAGACTGCTTGTTAGGTTATCCCATTGGCTCTGTCTGCGATGGGGATGGCAGTGTGCTAATACTCACTACAAGAGGCTTGGCAGCAGGTCTGCTGGGAGAGAAGGCAACAAGCTACATGTCAGATGCAGCTTAGTAATCCTGTCCCGTATTGAGGTAACCTTAACCGTGCTGCTCCAACTGAGATCCCCTCATTTAACCAGCAGCGGTGACAAGATTTACTGCAAATTACACATCATTACACGATCATTAGGAAACCTCAGGCTTACAATCCTAGCAGCACAAATCGGGTTTTGGCTTTCAATCTGCAGAAATGATATTTATAATAATAATAATCTTGTTGTGGCGCTTAAGTGTTTAATTATAGACAGAAGAACAACAAAAAAAATGCTGTGTGAAATTATCCTGCATTCCTACCGCAGTGCCTTGTTTGTTTCTTTGGTACTGGAGCCTTCCCATTAATATGGGTTAATCATATATAGCATTATAATAAATATAAAATAAAGTATTGATCTACAATTGTTGTTGAGTCCCACTGAGAAGCTCACATTATGACACAGAGACATTACCTGTAGTTAATATCTCCGTGTCATAACATTTGTTTTGTCTGTGACACCTCAAACTTTTTAACATATTTTCCTACTCTTATCATTTATTTAATCTATGATCTACCCTGTCTGATTGTCACAGCAAAATATAATTATTTTTCCCCGCTTGGAGAAAAACACTTTATTACACACTATTATTTCTCAACTCCTTTCATTATGTACCTGCTGGGTTTACCCAAGGGAGCACTTTCAGAGATTTAAAAACTTGAAAGTTAGTTCTTGCAGTATATCATTAAAAAGCCCTCCTTGCTCTCACTCTCCCACAAAGTTTTGACAACTCCCGTTTGCTTCTGACAGTTTTGGCAACATGCCTGCAGAAGGCTGTTGTATAATCAGCCTGATGCTGCCGGTGTGTTGGACTCTGGGGGCGAGACACAGTGAGAGGCTCTGCCCTGTCCAGACCGGCCTAATGAACCTGCAGCCAGTGATGCACAGTAACAAGGAATACTGTCTTACCTTTATAGGCTACCAGCAATGTGTTGCTAAACATGCTTGTAATTACTTTTATTTCGTTATAACATTCTGAAAGTAAAATTGACATTTATTTAATCCTTCTGGTCTTAATCTGAACCGTGCAGGTTTGCTAAACATACGGGCTATTTTACAGCACAACTTGTTCACAATTATAGGAATTACTTGTAGGAATAACATAACAAGGATTCACACACACATAATACGCATCTTTGAGCATTAGGAAAAGCGCTGCAAAAAAGTTATTATTAAAGCAGATATCAGAAAGTATACAATGCACAAGCCTAGGGAAAGCATTTACAACTATGTTAAAACAATTGTTGAGAAAATGCTGTTAACATTGCAGCCTATTACAATAGGTTGTTTGCAAAACATTGTCTATTGACTACATTTATTCAATACTGTGTGATTGCTCTTGATTTGACAACCAAGGTGTATCTGCCTTATTTAAAGGTAGCCTGTGTTCACATCCATTACTTGCAACAGTCTTATTCTTCCCTGCCTTTTGTTGTTGATGTGCTCCCTGCCAGCTGCACAGTAGATCAGTAGAATGTGAAACCATTCACAGGAGGCTGTATGTGTGCACAGAACAAAGAATACAGGGAACCCACACAGGAAAACATTGCTTTGTGTTACACGTGTTACCTTTTTAAAGATGCATGAATATCTGTTTTCCACCTGACCACGTGGGTTCAGGAGAATAACAGGCTGACAGAAACACAACACTGACATGGCCCAATGCAGTTTGTCTCATGTATAATTAAATAATAGCCTATGTTCCATTACAGGAGACAAAGAGAAATATACAAATTCGTTGAACCCTATTAAGAAAAAGAAAGCTAGTGTTGAGACTGAACCATAACACTACATTTGTAGGAAAAATTGCAGAGCTGCAGATAATTCTCAGTGGATTCATCACTGCACACGACCCCTTTAACATTACATGTAGCTATCTGGTAGTTTGTGACTATAAAGAAATCGGATAAATACTTTTCATGCCAGTTTGCAATGTGTATTTTAGGTACACACACACGGGCACTCTGAGTGTACACCTACAAAGCAGAAACACAGGAATCGTGCAAAGATTTATAATTCCCTCAGCGCCTCCTTCCTCTGGCGTTACTCCCTCCTTCATAATAACCCGGCTCATCTCATGAATATGCAGATGCTGAGTGAATCAGCTCTGATGAGGAAGGCTTCTTAAATCCTCCACTCATGTCCTAAGATTTTCTTTACTGCTTAAGCTTCTCCACCAAATGTCATCCCATCATTCACATTTCAGTTACTGGGTCCTCTACATTTTATGCACCAACATGCATCTGGATGTCTGTGTGTGTGCACGTGAGTGTGTGCATGCCCCTAACATTACAGTGCTTATGGGACAGATAATGACCTATTTTCCAGAGTGATTTAGTATGAAGTCCTTGGGAGCCATCGCGGGGGGGTCTCTATTACCAGTGACCTCCACCTGAGTGTTTTTTTGCCCGCTTTTTTTTTTTTTTTACCAACAGTGGTTCCACTTCAGGCCAGGCTGTGCAGTGAAGTGGACTTTAGTGTGTGTGTCTTTCCTTTGCCGTGGCAGTGCTTTCCATGTGTTTAATGTGTTTTCTAAAGGGAGATATGTGGCGATGTGTGAGCTACATATGAAAAACAACAACTAGCAGATTGTGTGTTTTCCTCCACCTGCTCTGACAGAGTGGGACTGTTTGCATGAGAAGAGTCACTGTCGACCCCTCAGGAGAGTCTGTTCTTTCCATGCTTGGTCTGTGTCTTAGTATTCCTGTGAAGAAAGAAACAGATCTTATCTTTAGTAATTATTATTTTTATTGAAATCAA
Organism: Notothenia coriiceps; assembly: GCF_000735185.1. NCBI lineage: Eukaryota > Metazoa > Chordata > Actinopteri > Perciformes > Nototheniidae > Notothenia > Notothenia coriiceps. Next base: position 181,321 of record NW_011341659.1, read on the forward strand.
CAGCTGCTAATTGGTGGCTTTTATTTTTTGTTTCGTCAGAATATATAGCTTTTTTATCTGATTGTTAAATGGGTGTAAAATATTCTGCATGCTGCGTCGTGCTGCTCTGCTGAATCCTTTGGGATTAGCCTGAAAGCTCACTGGGCATTTGAAGCAGTACGTCCATCCCTGACGGCAGCAGGAAGAATTGACCATATACAGATAGATATTTGTGTGTTTGCTCTGCTATCTAAATGTTGTTTCTTTGTTTTATGTTGTACACATTTGGGGAGGACATGTTCACCCTTCTGTTGCAGTTTCCTCAGCATTGCTTTATTGAACTGTACATCAGGTCCCCTCTGGTTACAGAAGAACTGCACACAGAATGGACATGGGTGTAGAATAGCTGCCTTCAACTGGAGGACACAGATGTTAGCCTTTGTTTCAGAAAGAATCCACCCTGTTGATATTCATAACTTGAGAAATATTATCAATAAGGTATCAGATACCACCAAGATAATACAAAATGGAATAGTCATCATGTAGCATGTACATGTTGTTCAGGAATATTTGTCTGCACTGCCTGGCGCTCGATGTGTTTATGGTTGTTGTTTATGTACATGTGGCAGGAGACCAAGCTTATTACAGTTCATGTCCTGAATGTGGTTGTGTTGTCAGCAGCTTGAATTTTATGATGACTAAGGCCTGGAGTCGGCTCCCTCTGTCATTCACTGTGTGTGACACCCCCACTTTAGTTTATGGGCTATAATATTAGAAACCTTTGGAAACTAAATGAGAAAGTGTCTAAATTCTGCATAATAGGTGTCACCACCATTATTCTTGCGTTAATCTGTTTTCTTTTTTATAAGCTTTTAGCCATTGTTCTGATGGCTTTGCATTGGTGAGGGTAATAAACACTTTATATTACTGCTGAATTCCAATCAACCATCACTTTCTAGGGTTTTCTGTGCACTTTCCTGCCTTTCAGAAAGCCACTAGTTTCCAGTCAGTGTTGTGTGGTGAAAAAAATCTACCTTCAGACCAATTTTTTATTGTTATTCCGCCATAAGGTTATAAATATTCCGAATTTCTTTTCGTTACATGTTTTGATGTGATGAGATGACAAAAACGAATGACTCTAGGTATATGCCTAAGTATGGTGGCTTATTAAACAATAAATAAAATGCCTGGAAGTTGATTTAAGCTGCTCTCCATGCAGTGCAGGTCTCTGACTGAGCCCCTGCCACCTTTCTCTACCAGTCAATGCTGAGCCCTGTGGAGATCAGAGATCCAGGCCTCTCTGTCAGAGGAGGTGCAACTGTTTGAAGTAGCTCAGTATGCAGGCAGGCATGGAGTCTCCATGCTGTCCAAACGTCTTATTTTCCATTTCAATCACTCCGGTCTCTCTATCTAGCATCTCATTGAAGGCAGCGTCCGCCTAGTGAGGGAAACTGAGAAGCGCTGATGTGATGAGGTGTGGCTGGAGCTTCTTCCTGACACCCAGTCGCAGCAGTGTGCTGACTGACTTTAATTAAGAGGCTTTCTCACCTGCTGGCGGACCTCTGTTGTTCATGAAAAAGACAACCGGCTTTTAGCAAGATGGCAAGTGAACAAAGAGGTGCATTATGATGTTACTACCCCCACCGGCAGCACCCAGTCTGTCACATTTATATATATATCCAGCTTCTGTTGCATTTTTCCTCCAGACAAATTCACACATGCATTTTAGTTTTCAGCTCCAGACGGCTCCATAGAGCTATGGAGCCGTAGCATGCTCGATTTGTCTGAGTGCGTGCCTTTGTGTATTAACAGGTGCTTTTTCTGCTGCAATTTTAACTAGGCTGCCTCCACAGTAGTCCCCAGTGTTGCCCTGGGAAACTAAGTTCGAAAGTGGGGGCGTCGTAGACGGCTGAATCATCTTATTTTCCATGTATTAGGAGGACTAATCAAGAGGGCATGATCAGCTTGTGTGGAGCAACAGATTGCAGTTGCATCTGTCAGTTTTTAATGTGAGCCTATCACCGTCTCCGCCCGCTACTTCGTCAGACAATGCAGACACGTAGGCTTTGAGCTTTTCTGAAGTCTTGCTATCAATCCCCAAGCGTCAATTTCACCCCTTTTTAACTCTCCTCTCCTGCCACAGCGGTGCCTCTGAGCTTTCAGAGAATACCTTAATGGAGAGAGAGAAAAAAGAGTGAAGTGCACAAGCCGCTGCTTTATGTACCTTTTTACCTGGAGCCTCATTGTTGCAAGTGAAGAGAAAAAAACAAATCCAGCTAGAACACTAAAAGAATGAGATAGGAGAGATGTAAACAAATGTTACCCTTTCAAGTTTAGAGTCGCTGTTTCTTTTATTGCAACTCAAGTGTCTACTACTTGCTGTAGTACATTTCAAGGTCTGTTTGATAGCGTGCCTTGCAGTCAATGAGACGGTAGTCACTTGCCAGTCCTTTTGCAGGATTTGTAATTATTTAGCAGGGGAAGTCTTCAAAGAAATAACATCCTAAAGATTCAACAGCAGCACGTTATGGTTAAGGCCAACTGTCCTCATATTCCTGTGGGTGACATTACCCACAGCTGTAATTTTAAGGTTTAATATTATGTGAAATGCAACCCCCTAAAAGGTTCTTGAGAACTGACTTGGAGAGTTTCTAGAAGCCTGATTGGTGGTCTTACAGGAGGGTATTTCTATTCCCGCCATGCCCCTCTCCTTCTAGTTATTTGTTTTAACTGTTCCCACTGGAGCGAATATAGTTACAATTGCCAACAGCTTCAAGCCTTGCTGATTGGCTTATTTCCTGTTGCCTGTAGCATTAATTGACATGCCAGATTAGCCGTTTGCAGCCACTTCTACTTGATTTGACCTCTTCCCTCATTCCGGTTAATATTCATCTGGTCTATCCCCCCTATGCTGTCGCGTCCGGCATCCCACAAGGAGCCCTGTCATGCTCGCAGTAAATTAGGCTCTGTATCGCATGGAGAAGCCTTGCCTTCCTCAAACATCTGCATAACGACACACCTTCAGGGGGAGGACATCGCATGGAGAACTAGTTCATTTCAACATGGAAGAATAAAAGAGTAGACTTGAGAATAGATACGATGGATGATTTAATGCTTGGTTTAAATATTACCATTAAAAGATTAAAAGCCACTACATAGTCATCTGATATTGAACACAGATCAAAGATAACTACACATTTTTTTCTTGGTATAACATTTTCATGTAAAAAAGCAACATAACCACACTGAGGCAAAAATCAATGTCCTGTATAATAATTGAATTAATCCATATATTTGATCAAATGTCAATGAATAAACGGATTAATAACATCTAGTTTTGAATACAGAATCACTTAAAGTGACAAAGATGATTCTTACTTTGGCATTTTATTAGCAGGCGTCAATACAATTATCTATATAAACTTGTCTGATTAAATAGAAAGTTATGCCTTTCATCTAGATTGTGTAGGTGAGCATATCTGAAGTGCAAACACACTTTAACGTTGTCTCGATGTTCTGCATAGAAAGTTCTGTCTCAGGGACTTCATTAAACCTGCGATATCATTTTTGATTTAATACCTTCTTCACTGATGGCACTTCTTATCCCTGATGTTTAACCAGTGCGCAGGCGAGACTATTTAAATCACAGAGAGAAGACCTTGTGCTGTACTGTATGTGCCTCAGAGTTGACAGACACTATTCAGAGATTCATTTTCAGTACACATTAATTATTAACATTTCTACATCACAAAACACTTCAAATCAATTCGTCTGGTCTCTGCGAAACCTTTTTCTCTAAAAAGAATTCCAATTGTTATTCAATCTAAAACATATAGTCTTTCAATAGAAAAATAATCTCATATTTCAGTTTTTCAGATTTGAATTATTGCTTTATGTCTCATTTATGATGGTTTACTTAATATATTTGTGTTTTGGACAGAAAGTGTATATTAGCATCCTCCCAAGTACATACTGTACATGCGTTTTCAAATAAAAATAATAATACACAAGTATTTAATGTAACCTTAAGCTGCTGCATTTTTGGCCAAGAGGAAGAGAGTTGAAGTACCTTTGAATTAGGATTAAGCTATTAAAGTATCCTGCCCTGTTTGTGAGTGTGAATTCTGCAGCTCCTTCTGAGACTGGAGCTACTTTACACCCCTCCACTCCCTTTGACCCACTTGTTTAACATGCCTACATTATAAAGCTACACCGCCTCCAAATCCATCAAAGCAAACCCAATCCACTTTCCTCACCTTGTGATTCTCCACACCTTATATCCATGCATTCGATGAGCAGCAGCTCCTCTCCCCCAATTTAAAGTCAAGTTCAGCAGGGAACTGTATATAAAAAGGCACCTTTCCCTTTGGAAATATGTGGTCCAGGATATTGCTTTGATGATACAGAATATTATGTTTGTGTGATGATATTTGTTGTGGGTGAGTTGGCAAATGCCTCATGACACGGACTGATTTTCACTACATGTAAAAATAACCTCTTGAAGGCGGTGTAGACTGGTGAATCAGAAGAAAATGTATTAAATAGAACATTTTTACTTTTAATTCCAATAAATATGAATCCATTTGTCATTCTTTTTATGGATCAGCTTCAAACAGTGGTTCAACCTCCCCTGAAGAAAGGCGGTTTTAAGCTTTTTTGCATAAAGATAGTAACAACAAATGGAGATGGACTCCCGGTTGGATTGCAGGTTTTATTATTTCTTGCCTTGTAGTATCTTTTTCTCCATGCAGGTCATTTCTCCCTGCCGTTTGTCTTGTCTTATCTCTTAAGTCCCTCCGCAGCTGGCTGTTTTATTTAGGCAGGTGAAAGCTCTTGACTGTGCTCCCTATCTTTGGCAGTGCAGCCGAGGCCTCATTGGCTGAGCTCAAAGATTCTATTGGTCCTGATTGTGGCCTCACGTTGTCATTCAGATCTTCTATTATTTCGTCGACCAACATGCTGCATCTTTTCCTGAAGGTTCTCCGTCTATAAAGTAGCAATTTGGCCTGCCGGAGATCCAGACTTACTGACAACAATCCCTGCTTTCTCGCGATAGAGCGGTCACCAGAAACCCACCCCATTAAGGCTCTTTTATGTATGTTTAAATTACGCTGCTATTGCGTGGGTTTGCACAGATTGTTTTGGCTGTCAGGGTTATTGTCTGCCAGCTTATGTGGAAATACATTGGCTGCGAATGACGAAAGTAAAGATGAATAACTTTCTATTCTTGCTCTGCTGCCCACACATCTCTTTCTCCCGCTGTGCTCATGCTGGTGGCTTTGTACACAACTCAAGAAAGAACCATAAACTGCAGAAAGTTTTCAGGCTGTATTCCAAACCAGTGGTACAAAGAGATGCAAATCTTTAAAAACTGGAGTTCATTTCCTTTGGCAAGACATCAGCTTGTTTAGCATGTTAACTTCTCTAAGGACTTAAACTTTATGCGGTTGATAAGGGTACATTGTTTTGTCGAAGCAGTGTTTCATTATCTTCGTAGCTTTATGTGTATCTAGAGGCAGCATAGCCTACTCAGCTTTTCACTGCATGTTGTGGATGCTCGGTCACAATAATAAGCCTCAGTACATAGGCCCGGCTTTGCCAGCCATTGTAATGGGGCCCTTGTGTCAGGTCCTTGTTAGCTGATTGACAATAAGCTCCGGCCTAATGAAGTGTAAACCAGAGATCTGGGAGTCTGCGAGTGGGCCAGATGAATATGACCGGAAGCCTTTATGCGCAGCAGAGAGTTCAATGCTAATGCTATTAGCCAGGAGGTCAGTCCATTGCGCTTCACCCCTGCTCAGTATATCAGCACTACATAATATGGTGGATGTAAGGGCACAGTGTTGAAACAGTTGAGTGTGATATCTCTCCGAGGATGAATAGAGAGAGAAATGGGTTCACGATGGGCATGCGGACTGATTGCAGCTGTGTTGGAATGATCACAGACCTTCTGCCCTTTACAGGCTTCCTCTGTGTTAAGGTTTGTCCACTGGAGAGCGTTGCAGCTCCGTTGGGCCCCCATCTGGCCGGCTTCCTCTCTTCCTGTGCGTTTATTAACAGTCCATTTGTTGCTCCTGCCCCGAGGAGCCATCCTCTGCTGCTTACTCACTCAGCTCCTGCTAATGCTGCTGATGAGCCCTTAATATACAGATGGTCCACTTCATGCAGCCTTATTAAGCCTCAGCACTTTTTATACTCTGCTTCTCACCAGTTGTATCCATTTTGGATTTTAACATTTTCTCTACCTGCTTTAAATTAGATGTTTATACACAGTTCATTTTCTATTTGGCCCGATATGAGTACATAAGCTACAAACTATTTCTGTGTAAAAATGCACGATGTTCTATATTCATTTACCATTCTAGAGGTTATTGTAAGGCATTTAGTATTCATAGCCAACCACCATTTCCCCATATGTTAACCCTTATAATGCATATACTGTATAATGCATTAACTAGTTGTAATTCAGAGAAAGTGCTATCATTTCCCGATAGCTCTTTTCTGATGCTCATGTGATGGAGTCCTGGTGTGTTTGTCCGCACCGCTGTGCACAAACACACAAATTAACCCTTTGCATGTTTCTCTTCTAGCCAACGCCGGGGCCTGTTATGCTAAGCAAGGTAACTCACCGGACGAATGGCTCCCTGCTCTTCCATCATGCTTACATTTACATTTTTCAGATACTTATTCTTTTGTGTTACCATACCGTCTCCTTCCAGCTGTCTCCTTTTTGCTTATGCTTTCAATAGTGTTTATTTTCAATTAGAGCGCTGATAAAAGGCCAAAGGCTGTCAGAGTGATGCGCCTCCTTTAAAAAGTCACCTCCAGACAAGACACGGTGAGAATATGTAGAGTAAGTGGCAGAGAATGTCAAGGGATGGAGGGAACTCTCAGATAGATGGACAGTAGTTGGTGAAAAAGAACAAGGACATTTATAAAGGAAGTGTTGCCTCACGTTCCCAACTGACTTTCCATTTCCTCAATTTTCAGCATTTTGCTTCTCTGTGTTTCCAAAGGAAACAACGTAAGGCACTTGAAATGACAAGCAGGCATGTCACAATGGAACATCCAGCCAAACAAATGCAGTCCCATCCTCTTGCTTTGATCTATTGCAGAAGCATTTTACTTTCTCATTTTTCTTCCCTTCAGAACTTGAAATCAATAATTCTGCAGGGAAATGCTACATCCTGGTGGCAAATAGTCTAACATCCAATTCAATTTGTTCTCTCTCTCTCTCTCTCTCTCTCTCTCTCTCTCTCTCTCTCTCTTGTCCCCTCTGCCTTTTTTCCCACTCTTTGCTCCCTTTGTTTCCACCCATGTTTGCCTGCTGTGTGTGCATGCACGTCTTCACCCTGAAATCTTTCTGCGTGTGTGGGTGTCGAATCACCTCACACTTTCCAACCCTTCCCTCTTCCTTCCTTTCCCTTATCCTCCTTTCCGCTCTTCTGTCCTCGTCCTACAGATCCCGAGCGTGGTGGCAGTCACATGATCTCCACAGATGACCTGGAGTATCCGCGAGAGTACCGGACGTTGGGGAACAGCGCTCGCCGCTTCTCCAATGTCGGCCTGGTGCACACGTCGGAGCACCGGCACACGGTCACGGCGGCCCAGAGCCTGGAGGCCCTCACCAACCTGCACAAGGTGGACATGGAGCGCAAGAGGGACGCCTTCATGGACCACCTGAAGAGCAAGTACCAGCAGCAGCAGCAACTGCAGCATCCGCATCACAGCCCACACCACACCCCACCCTCTCCCTCACCCTCCCACGCCAGCATGAGGGGGACGTCAGAGCGGGCTGCACGAGAACAGGTAAAAAGTCATACCTGGGGAATGGGATTCTGTTTTTCTTTCAGGACTATCCTGTCAAGAGATACTGTACGTGACGAACTGATCAATACTGTCAATTTGATTAGAGACAAAAATATGTCACATGTAGACAGGCCTATTTACATGCACACGTAACACTGTAGTTGAGGTATCATCAGGTTGTCTCTTGTCAGGACAATTTCTACACATTGTGCTTATTAAAATAATTGAGAGAGAGAGAATAAGGAAAGTCTGTCAGAGGGTCTTTGTATGGGGGTTATTAGAGGTTGTCATTAAAATGTCACAGCCAAGCTTTCTTTGTTTTATTTTCTGCAGCCAGGACTTTTCATAGACTGGCTCTGTTGAGGTGTGAAGGAGGATGGGAAGTCACACACTTTATGAATGTATAAATGCTAATGCTGTTCCCTAAACAATTAAGGATAATGTTTCTCCTTTGCTTTCTGTCTCTTATCAATTATTCTCCCCCATAAGATGTAGTTTATCATTTGACCACTTTCACAGACTGACATGCACAGGTCCCCACACACACACACACACACACACACACACACACACACACACACACACACACACACACACACACTCATTGTGTGAGCTCTACTGCTGTGTGTGTATCGAGGAAAAAAGGTTAGATTTAGTGTAAAGACATGACAGAAAAGAACATCAGGGGAGAGAAGAGAATGAAAGGGAGAGAGAGAGCGATTGAGTGAGTGAGAGCAAGCAAGGGAGGGCGGACGATAGGCAGGTGGAGTCCATAGTTGCCGTGGCAACCTCTCCCATAAATGGCAAATAGGGATATCGCGTTGCAAAGGTCAGGTTGTATGAAGAGAAGCAAGAATTGTGCAATGATGAAGACCGAAGGGAGCGAGAATTAACAAGACAGAGGTAAAAAAAATGTAAACAAAAGCCGGGAGAGTGGACAGATGCAAAAGTGTTTTCCGTTTACGGGGGAGGCAGCAGCAGGACCTGGGATTTCTTGTCATCTCGTGGATGTGCAGAGCATGGACAGTGAGGAGCGAGGGAGGGGGGGGAGGAGGAGGAGCTGGAGAGGAGCGCAGCAGCCAGTCAAGCAGCCCGCTGCTCAATTAGCCAACACCAGCAGGAGCCAGCCACCCATCTGCGAAGGAGTTAATCGGCTGGTGTTGTAATGAATTAAATAAAGAGTTTCCGCCGCATGTGCTACTGGAGAGCAAGACAGACAGACAGAGAGAGAGAGAGAGAGGGAAAGAGAGAGAGAGAGGGGGAGAGAGGTGGCCTGAGCGAAGGGAGAGGGAGGGAGAGACGGGCAAAAAACACCATGAGGCATCGCTGCACCTGACCGACAGCCTGGGATGACTGGAGTAGTGGACAGGTGCACTGCAGGTGAGACGGGACTGCAAGCTGGAGGCTGTTGTAGAGAAGGGTGTGTGTGTGTGTGTGTGTTTGTGTCTGATAAGGATGCACGAGCTAGGATTAGATTCCACGCCTGTTGTGTTTATGCTGGTTGTTGTGGTGACGGGGGCTGCATATGCTCGGCAGGCTAGACGAAGGCTGAATGGACGATAGTGTAAACTGCACACAGCCTCATGTGCAGCCTTTATTTGCCGTGGTGGCTAGTGTAGGTGTATTTTAAATGACAGACAGAAGGGGACAGGGGCTGCGGTAACGTTGGGATGCCAAGCCAAACCGGAGGAGGATTGAAGGGGGGGGGGAAAGAGTAAAGCGTGGTTGAGATCAGAGGGGGGCGGGGGTGCAGAAAGGATGACGACATGAGAAAGAGCCGGAGGTGGAGGAGGGGTGCAGCGAGTGCAGCCTGCTTTACATGCCGGTCAGGTAATGCAGCGCTACGCTCTGCGAGGCTACGTCCTCCTTGGAGTTCTGTGGACAACTCACAAATGTATTCCTGGGTGTCTCTACGTGCATTCAGCTCTTTAGCCCCAGGTTTCAAATTTTTTAGGCATCAGTACAACTGTCTCTTCGGGGCTCACAACGTATTAAATTCAACAGGAGGTTAAATATGACAAGGTGCACATTTGAGCTAATTAGTAGAGCCTCATTGGAGAGTTTTGTCTCATCAGGGATTATGTCTGAATGAATTAGTGGGATAACGGTTGGCAGTATAAAATGATGTCTTTGTATAATTTCCGCACAAAATAAAATGCATAGTAATTGCTAGGATGGAGAAGTGTTAAGGGGTTCTAACAACGTCAGCTGAGCAACAGTTAAAACATCACGAGGCGGGGGATTGTGAATGTGTTGACGTTCCCTGAAAACTGTGAGTAAGCCTCATTAAAGCACAGAGAGAAAACCCTGGCAGAGACAAACACACCACAAGACCACGAATGACTTCCGCACCATTAAAGCCAGCCTTCAGAGTCATTTAGCTTTGTGGGAAAATAATATCATTAACATTGTCTAAACAAGTGAACAGCAATTATTTATGATGCTCCAATGCTGCCTCGAAGCCGCTCTGGATTCAACAGATGGACGAAGCGTTACTGAATAAATGACTGACACATGGCCAGGTTGTCAAGGCCAACATGAGTCCAACCTCCCCTTATGTCTTATCTTATCACCAGTGACCCACTTTACCCATGATCCCTCACACCTGAGTCTTACTGAGAATTAGCTTTCTGACCACTTCAGAGGAGATGCTGATGTTTCATTCAGATCGCTCATTGTCCTGTTTAAATAAGACAAAATTCCTTGTTTAAATCTATGTAGTAAAGCTCTGTTTTTTATAAAGGTGTTATAATATTAACCCAAAATGAAGAATATAATCCTTTAATTCTCCTTGACAGGCGACCATATTACCTAAAAAACAAAGCAGAAAAAACTACCCTGGAGACATAAATTCTCCTTAGCGTTGCATCGAAGAGTTCTCCTACTAATATTTGCTTCGACATATGTTGGTAGAAATGTATATGCTATAGGAAAGAAACAAGTGTGGGTGGAGATTATGCTCCATATCATTTTGAGTCACACTTAAAGAGCCTGTGACACGAGTTTCCCCCATCATCCAAACCCATCAATTTGAGTAAATATTGTCCCCTTGAAAACCGTTACTGAACTGATTTTGGATATTTGTACTTTGATAACCATTAATCTGCCCTTCAATGTTGACCATTTTCTGGATCTTCTCGGGGATTCTTCAAGTCCCGCCAAATTATGGGTGACGTCATTGCGGGCACAGCGCTCCAGCTGCACCGTTCAGGATCCCAGCATCTGCATGTAAACGCACGATGGCGCACACAGCAGCAAGCTCAGACAGTGATGACAGTTTAATTTTGAACGTGTCTGAGAGCTCATATGAGGCTGAAGGATCGGTTTATGTTNACACACTTCAGGTTAGAATATCACTCGTAGCTATTTTAATTACCTCTCAAACGACCTAAACTAGTTAAAGATATGTTTAGTTTTACTGTCGGGTCACTCATTACTGGATCCGCGAGCTGCATGATACTGGCATAATAGATTGCCCGATCGGGCAACCAGCAGGTGAGGCTTCATTGCCCGAGCTAAATACTAGATGGCCCCGGGCCATCGGGCAGTCCTTAATGTCGAGCCCTGTTCTCATCAAAATATAGTGAAAGTAGCGACAGTAAAAGTAGTCATTGTGCAGATTGGTCCATTTCAGAATAATATATATGATATGTTTTATAATGATTGATCATGAAAGTGTTCTCAAAGCTGGTAAAGGTGCAGCTAGTTTGAATGACTTTGTATACTGCAGGGTAGCTTGTGGATTTACTCCAGGTGGAACTAAAGTCTGATTTAACACTTGATTATATTTCACATCATTCATCCCGATCTGTAAAGTAACTGAAGGTATTACATACATATAGTGGAGGAAAGGTACACCATTTACCTCTGACTTGTGTTTACTGCCAACCTAAAAGTACCTAAAAAATAGTAATCAATAATGTATTGAAAAGTTATTTGGCTGATTGTTGTATATCGGCTCCGCCAGGTTTTATGGGATGCCTAGTCTACGTACAGATGGGTCACTCATTTTGAAATATTAAACTTAGTTTTCTTTTCTTTAATGTAGAATGCTATCACGAAACACACATTTGGTTGTTTATAGCATAAAGAACATCTGATTTAATGTGAGGTAGGGAAATATTCATTTGAGTACAAGTACATGTATATAAATATGTCATTTACAACAGCTGTAAGGTGCTTGAAAAGCTTGAAAATGCACCTTGAAAATGCTTGAAAAGTGCTTAAATTTGACTTTGGAAAAGGTGTAAGAACCCTGAATTAAGCACATATTTAATTCATGAAATACCTTCTTAACTTTGACTCCGTATTGACTGAAGTGCTTCGACTGGAATATTTTTGTCAGTTTATCAGGACTATGCCAGCCGAGTCCGAGCCATCTGGCTGGGAACACAAGTTAACTCTGATGGTTCTACACATCCCACTGACTTTTATTATTCCAGTATCAGTGCTGGGACTGACAGGGTGTCACATTGCTCTTATGAGCTGCCCGCAGGCCTGTGTGGTCTATAGGGGAGAGGATGGATGGCAGTGTGGACAGAGCTCCAGCCTTCAGCACTGACAGGAAGATTGGCTTGGAAAGACTTCAGTGTGACTGCTAGCTTCATGGCACCCAAACATACACTGGGGTGTTTAACTAATACAGGTGTATGAAGGCCAATATCAGATACAGTATGTCGTAAAGAAAATCATGATTTCAAACACTTAAAACTGCATATGTTTACATGTCTTGCTGAAGATGACTATCCTTGTTGTTTATCAAAAGCCAAGACAAACCTGAGGAGAAGGTCAGGTTGGATATCAGGAATTTGAAAACCAATCTCATAATTGATGCCATCTTCATATCTGTAGCTTCAGAGGTGTACTGTGTCATTCCAACCCAGTCTCACAAAAAAACGTGTATGTTGGTCCACAACTTGGGACGTAGTATTTCTACAAAAATGCCTCTGAAATTGTAAGATCCCTACGTTTTTTTTCACCATGCCTAGTGAGTAAAGGAGTTTTTATGTAAAAATTACATCCTGTCTAAACATCAGTCAGGCTTCAGAAAGCAACATAGCACCATCACTGCGACAATGAAAGTGGTGAATGACATTATTTTAGATAATAAGCAGAGTGGTGCAGCACTATTCATTGATCTTTCCAAAGCGTTTAATACCGTCGATCATCGCATCTTAAAGCAGAGGCTACTCAGTATTGGCATATCCAGCCATGCAGTGGGGTGGTTTGTGAACTACCTCTCTGAAAGGTCCCAATGTGTTCACTTTGATGGGCTCACTTCTGAGTGGTTGAACATTGCTAATGCTGTTCCTCAAGGTTCTGTTTTAGGTCCACTTTTATTCTCCATATATATCAACAGCTTAGGTGAAAATGTGGATGAAGCTACTTTACATTTTTATGCGGATGATACCGTTATGTATTGTGCAGGTCCCTCCATTAAGGAGGCGGTTGTTAACTTAAAGGCTGTTTTTAACATTATTCAGACTCAGCTCGCTGAAGTAAAGCTTCTTTTAAATGTTGAGAAAAACCAAGGTAATGCTATTTTCAAAAGCTAAAAAGACACCAGAGCCTGTTTTAGATATTGTTACTATACAAGGACAAGTACTCGAAGTGGTTGCCTATACCTAGGTATATGGCTTGATGATTGTCTTACTTTTAAACTTCATGTCAATAACCTGCTTAAAAAGCTGAGGGTTAAACTAGGTTTCTTTTTCAGAAACAAGTCCTATTTCTCGCATGAGGCCAGGAAATGCTAGTCACTGTGACCTTTTTACCTGTACCTATGGTGATTTGTTGAATATGAATGCACCTGCCCATTGCCTGGACAAGTTAGATGCCGCCTATCACAGTGCACTGAGATTTGTCACAAATTGTAAAGCACTTACACATCACTGTACCCTGTATGCCAAGGCAGGTTTGCCATCACTTACTGTAAAGAGGCTCAGTCATTGGTACACGTTTATTTATAAAGCTTTGTTGTGTAAACTCCCGTATTATATCTGCTCTCTGATAACACAGAGTTGCAAGCAGCTATTGTCTGAGATCGCATGATGTAGTATTGTTAGATGTGCCAAGAGCAAGGACTGTCTTAGGTGAGACAGCTTTTATGTGCGCAGCTCCACTTGCTTGGAACAATCTTCAGCAAGAATTGAAACTGAGCAATCTCATTCCTCTGCATGTTTTTAAAGCTAGGCTAAATGAAATGCTCGTTGATACTATGGGCACATGTAAATGTCTATAACTATGTAAATGTAACCTGTAAATATAATGTATGATGTCCTTTATTGTTTTATGTTTCATGTGGAACCTATATGCTGCAGGTCTCCCTTGAAAAAGAGATCTGATCTCAATGGGACCAATCTGGTTAAATAAAGGTTTGAAATTAAATAAAATGAAAATATGATCACAACCAATAACAAATTAAACTTGTTTATTCTTATCTTATGTTACCTTGTTAGCATTCTTTCTTTCTATTTATGCATATTTGACTAATCACTCCCGATATTCATTGTGGGGGTGGAGGGAGGAGGGGTGTTAGATAGATATAGAGTTGTAGTAACTAGATAGAGTTCTATGATTGAGGTTTCGTTTATGCATAGGGTAGATTCTTTTAATTACATTTCCTTTTTTGTTTTGTGTATTTTTTACATTTTGGATTTGCTTGGCGAGCTACTTTTAGTGGCGACTAAGTGCCTCCGTGTTGGCTACCCCTGCTCTAGGCCTACCGTTTAGAAGGTTCTGTGTAGTTGTTTAGTTTCAGATAATTTAACTTTTTTGTATGTCCTAATTAGTAGAATTTATTGGGTTTCATTATGTTGCTGTGATTGTGTACAAATACGAGTTATGTATATTATACCACAGCTATGTTGTGTCCCATTTGTTATGGTATTGCTCTTCTAATCCTACTACCACAGTATTCATTTTAAGCATCTTTAAGTAAAGTATGTTCATGAATAGGTTATATAAAATGGTTGAATATTTTTTTTTTGTGTTATTAACTACAAATGAGTATATTATAGATATATTACCTAGAGTTATTAACAGTTAGTATATAGTATAGAAGCTGAACACAGACCTTTCTTGCATATTAACTACCAAATATGTTGAGTACATGCAGTATGCTTTTAGTGTGTAGTATAAATTGGGACACAGATCAGGCTTCTTTTAATACATAAGTGGTTACAAACGAGAATAGTTTTGCCTGGTTTCAATGCCGTCAATCGGTTAATCTAGTTCTGTATTTAATTTAAAAGAAAGCTTCAGTGCTGTTTAGACAAGACTCATAGCGCCGAGCTCTGTGGCGCCGAGCACAGTATGTGTGCTACACATGTGGAGCCACACACATCCGTCCATGTGTGATCAACTCAGGGTGCAATAAAGAGCAGGCAAGAAAGCAAATAATTATTAAAAAGTTTCAATTCAGAATCAAGGCATCGACTGATCGGCTCTTCTGATTGACCTTTATAGAGAGCACAAATCCAAGTCTTGACAACTAATACCAAGCGTTGACCCTTGGTGGGCAATCAATTGTTGCGCCAAACCTGATCAAAACTTCAGCAAAGCCAACATAAAATGTAATAAAAGGCGAGACATACACAACACAAAATATTAGCATTATTATTTCATCATCGCTGAGTGTACTTTTGCCCAGGAACCATTACCACTTAAGCAACAAATTGCACAACAGAACATTAATAAGAGAGAAAAAAACTAGACGGCATAGAAAAATAATTAAACCAAAGATAATGTCAAAGAATGGCAGCAGGGCCAAATGAGTGAACAATAAATAAAAGATAAGCTTGCAATAAGGTTATTAACGGTTTATATCACTCTCCCTGTAATGCTAGTGTATACTGAAATAATACAGGCTTTTTTGAGACAGTATTACCACCAACTATCATAAATCAAAACTTGCCTGTCACTTTTTTCCCCTCCCTGCTCCAGGAGAGTAATGTGGTTCCTGCAGAAGGGAGGAAGACTGGACTGAAAATTGCCGTCAGATAAGAATAGGAACTAGAATAAGAGTTTGGATTAGAATTAAAATTCATGAACTCTGCCCAATTTTCCTTGTCATTTTGAGGTATTCCTGGGCCATCAATGACTTGGCCTGGATTCGACTGGGGGGTTATTACGTTTCAATGGAAAGCTCACTTCCTGAGGCCTTGGCCAACATGGAATTTTTTTCCGCACTTTGGCAGAGCAGCAGGAAGGGCAAATGGGCTCATGAGTGATTCAGCATGGAGAGAAAAAAGTGGCGATGTGGCGATATTTAGATGAAAGAGCGGAGCAGGTGGATTGAGAGTGAAAGAGACAGCCGAGTGCGAGGAGGAGACGGAGCCGGTGGTGGAGGAGTCTGGGAGAGAGTCCAACATCGGAACAACAGAGTGGGCTGCTGTTTGATTCGATTTCACTCTTTTCCTTCCCTTCCACCAGTAACAGCCAAGAGTGCAATCTTGTTTCAGGTGCTCTGTAACCTGAAGCCTGCAAAACACAGCCGCCCCCCGCATTAACACCAATCAAACTTAACGATTCTGGTTCGGATTAAATGAAGCTGTCAACAATTTTAATGAGTTTCCTATAGGTCCTGTCAAAAAAGGAACGCAACAAGGAACTGATTTAGGAAATGCAACCGGTTATACTTCTCAAGGAGGATGCTTTGGATCTCAGTGTCAAACACCTCACATCTCCTCTCCAGTCCAGCCTGTTCTATGCACTTAAAAAAAAAAGTTGTATTTATGTCATTGATCCTCTGTTATTATTTCAGAAGCAAGTCCCTAACTTTTCTCTTTCTGTTTCCCTCCCCTTCCCTATTTTGTCCTTCATAATCTCAACAGCAACAGCAACAGCCCAACTACTGGAGCTTTAAGGTCAGTGCTGCTTGTCTTACTGTCTGTGTGTGTGTGTGTGTGTGTGTGTGTGTGTGTGTGTGTGTGTGTGTGTGTGTGTGTGTGTGTGTGTGTGTGTGTGTGTGTGTGTGTGTGTGTGTGTGTGTGTGTGTGTGTGGAGGGATTACGTCAGACTCCTCGGGCAGCACCAGTCTATCTCCTTGGTTCTCTGGCTTCTGTGACACCCAGATCACTTGACATCTCTTGGTTCTTTGGGCAGTGTGAGAGTGTGTAGTGGCAGAGGTGTCAGGGGTGGCGACAGCTTAAACTTCTCCAGCTCCATTTAATCTGCAGAAGGAGATTCTCTCAGGATTTATGATCCCTCAGGCAGCTGGCATTAATGGCTAGAAGCCATGTGACCCTTCTGAAGTATTACTCACACTGACTGAGGCATTAAGTAGACATTTCAGACATGCCGCTGAGGCATTACTGAAATAATACTTTGACATTAGCACAGAGGCTTGAGTCATGGCTGGGCGGCTGAATGTGTTTTATTCACAGGTTGCAGAGAGGCAATAAGTGCTAAATGAACTGGAGAAGGCCAGCGTCAAGATGTATAGAAAGTGTTTATCTATTTAAAGAGTTGAACCAATTTTGTAGCTTGTGTGTTTTTTTAATGTGTATCACTTTGTTGTGGCATTACACTGCACAAAGGCAGGCAAGGAGGCGTCCTATCTAAACAGAAAGTTAAAGAACGTTTAATGTACGTGAGAGAAGAGCCTAAGGCTTCTCTGCGGTGTAGTCTTCCCTGAATCCTTGCTTACAATATAATTTGGACAGGTTGGAAATGTCACTGAATATCAATGTCCTTTGCCCTGACCTATAGGGAAGGCTGAGCAATATATAACTCACTTACACAAGTACTACAACCTCAAGCAAGAGTGATAGAAATAGAATTTAGAGCCCCGGCCATCAGATAAATCCAAAACCAGAGGATTTCAACTCTGCAGGACTTTCAAGTGGTGGTTTGCAAAAGCTCTCTGGATGTTTTTGTAAAAGATTTGTCAAACATTACACAGACACATGCTCATGTGTTTGTTTGAGAATGAGTTGAAAGCAGAGGGAATTTATTTTCACACACCAGAGAATGATTAAAACATTTTCTTTCCTGTAGTGTGTTATACAGGTCTTTGTGCATGTAAATGAGCTGCATAAAGTATAAATAGCATAAATTGGAAATACTCAAGGAAAGTACCAGCACAGAAAAATTGTAGGCTACTTAAGTACAGTACTTGGCTATATGTACTGTGACTATTCACCACTTTGCAGGTGTTGGATATGGAATAATGCACAGTTAAACTGGGATAAAAAAAGAGAGGACATTTTACGACATGTTGGTGCCTGCTGTGTTTTCAAGCTACTTGTCTATCAGAAAAAGAAAATCACTTCCAGTAATCTCTCCTCTCTCAAAGAGAACAACATTCTGCACCCTTTTCTTCTGAGCAAACCGTTTAATATCGCTGCGTAATTTACAGCACTTTAGCAAAGCGATTGGTTCCCTGCATTGACGACTCCAGGTATATAAGAGAATGGAGTTTAGGGGGGTTGGGGGTTGTTTGTCCAGGCAGAAGATTACAGTTAGAGATGGATTGATTTTAGGGAGCCGTTTTCTTCCTCCATTTTCTAAAAGTAATAGGTGTGAACTTGTTTGTTGTGAACGAAAAGCCAGCTTATAGTTGGACGGAGACAAAGCAGGCTCAAAATCTTGAACTGCAGAAAGTGACAGCACAATCATGTCACCTGGATGAAGCTTTGACCTCTGTCACTAGAGACTGAAGCAGAGGAAGATCTGTTGAGCAGCTCAGCAAGAATCAGAATTGAGGTTTGGGAGTGGACAGATGATTGACAAGAGACACAAAAAAGATTGGAGGGAGACGTAAAACCTGAAGCAAGCTTTTCAGAAAGAGGAAAATATCATTAGAAGAATTGTCATAAAGAAATAATGGAAGAGAAGAAATGTGGTTAGGCGTGAGGTTTGTGATATTCACCATTTCACACCTCAAGTTTTCAAGACTATACTCAAAAGCCAAATACTTCATCGTCATTTCACACACATTGAGTCTGTTGCTGACATTTCTGGTTGATGTATATTCTCTCCTCGCTCAACTCCATCAGAATGTCAAACCACTTAAGAGGGAAATGACTACATTCAGGGAAAAGATCAGAGAGAATTGGCTTGCAGCAGCGGCAGCAATTGTGTGGTCAGCTTCCCTCTGGACTCCAACACTTTCATATGTGGCAACGCCTACCAAACCACAGCCTAGATAGTTACAAACTGGCTAGTGTGCTTTTATTCATTTATGCAATTTTGCTGGATGTATTTTCAAGAAAGATACATGATGTACTGAATGCTGAAATCTCTCATCTTAAATGAGCCTTATCTTTGGCTGAGCATGCACTGCTCATTTCTATTGTATTGTAATGATTATACTTATACTTTACATTATGCTATTTCCCACAACTGATATCAATCTGCCATTTTTAGCGGTTAGAACCTGCAACTTTAATGCTTAATGCACTGTATGGATGATTCTAAAGAATTAAAAATAAATTAATATTTTCATTCCAAAAAATAAAAACAACACCCTCAATCGGTTTTGTCCGATAAAAAGAAGAAAAAAAAGAAAATTCAGACGATTCATTTCTCAACAATGTTTACGCAACAAAAGAAAGACAGCATTACTTTCAAATGATTTTACCATGAGCGGAAATTAAGAAAAAATATTGGAGCCGCAGATGGCTGGAAGAGACAGACAATATGGTGTGTTTCGTTGTCTGCTCTGCATCAAGTTCAATTGTATTTGACAACAGTCTTAAATAACAGGCTAACCACAGTTCATACCAGCACAATTAAAGAATTCGTGGGGGTGAACAATTCAGGGTTTAAACGTAGCTTAATTCTAATTGAGTGCTGCCTGGCATCAACACTGTTTCCTCACAGTGTGTTAAGCATCTTTAAAGCTGATTCTCTTCTTATTTGTTTGCTTTTTTCAACCAAAAACTCTTCCAGTGCCACTTGACCTTAAAACAGAGCATCTCTGTGTGTGAATGCGAGACAGGAAAAAACATGGCGGAGGTTGAATTGAGTTTAATGCAGTTTGTAGCCTAAGGTCTGCCGTCAGACCTCTGTGTCCCGATTTCCCCCTCCCCCCCCCATTCACTTCTATTCTGAGTAAGATCATCATGTTCCCTACTTGTTCCTCTCCTCTGCCGTGCCCTTAGAAGAGTGTAGAGTTCTCAACAATAATTGAGTGCTGTTAAAAAAGTCACTCTAAAAGAAAAAGGTTGAGGGGGGAGAGGGCAAGAGGGCAGCGGTAGAGGGATGATTGTAGAGAAAAATAAGAAGGAGGTGGAACCAGCTTCCCTCGTATCAGGCTGTGAACACAGTCATGTATAACACTGGCATGTCTAGCAGGACCAGAAATATAAAACTTTAGTATGCAAACATTGTGAGACTCGAGCTCCATCGTGCAGCGTATTCTCAACTCCCTCTGCCTTTTCTTAGAAAACTCCAGCTAGGCTATTTAAATTCCCGTATGCGCTATAGTAGAAACACGGAGATTTTGAAACAGAGTTCCCCTTTTAGCCATGCAGAGAAAAAATTACCATATACTCCCTGAAGAAAACTCCTTTGACATGTTTTACACATGGTGGGGCTTTCTGCCAATCCCGTTAATACTGGAAACTGGTATTGCATTTTATGCCAAATATATCTCAGTGTGTGACTTCCCCTGAGAAATAGTGTTGGGCTCGGGCAGCTGGTTCCTCTACAGATGCCGTTCCAGGTAGCCAAAATACCTGTAATTTGAGTCCAACAAATTATAAAATATTTTACCAACCGGCTGTTTTTTATAATTATTGAGAAGTGATATGTAGCCGACTGACACAGGCCAAGATTAGCTTCTTAGCAACTAAATTCATTTGGAGTTTAGTCGCTCCAACCTGTTTGCCTATTTTGTGATTTGGACTGGTAACTTCCTGTAGTTCAAAAGCACAAAAATGTAACAAAGCTCAGTTTTGCATATATTTTTACGGTGCCAGCCAGGCTAGCTGTTTCCACTTGCTTTTGGTCGTTGTGCTATGCAAAGCTTAACAACTGTCAACTTAACTTCATATTAACTAAATAACTACCATAGGCTTCATAAAATAAGTGTGCCATAAGCAGAGTGGAAAGCAGGAATGCAAAGATACTTTGTTTCATAGAAAAGAAGACGAGATAAAATGCTTTTGCACACTAACCTTACTATGTGTAGTACTGTATCTCACCCCCTTATATATTGTATTTCCCACTGTAGCTGTGTTGTTGTTCAGTGTGGTCACATTCTAGATAAATGAGCCCATTAGAAAACACGGTGGGGGTTATCTGTCAGCATCAGTGTCCTCTGCGTGCTCAGACACTGTCTGCCACCCCTATCACTGGACACCACCACTATCATTCTGTGTGTGGGTGTGTGTGTGACTGAATTATGTATGGTAGCAAGAGAAGGAATCTTACATTAAAAAAAGATAGCTCTGCTTTTTAGTCATGATATGGGGTTTGTAACTTCCCTTGTAAACACAAGTGATACATGGCAGTAACTTTAAAAAGCAAATAACCGGTGATATTAATAGTTACATGTCATAACAGCTCATTCACTTTAATGTAGTAAAGCAAAAAATAATGTATATCTATTAATTAAACAAATAATCAAAAATCATTTCAAATGTACGGAGCCCCTAAAGGGACAAAAAAAGTCAGGACAACGGGTTAGTATCTCGTGCTCACGAGAAACTAACCCGTTATTCCTACTTTTTTCTTTTTTTTGAGAAAGTTACCAGTGCGCCAAGGAGGAAGTGGAGCGCACAGGAGACAACCATTTCATTGCAGACCGTTATGTTTACGTCGGGAAATGACGGTGCATACATTATTTGAGATATATTTCGTACTCAGACTTCATTTTAAGGACATTTCGGCCAGGGGTGTGTGGTCACTCCAGGAGGCAGCGGGACGTGTAACTCAGAGAACAGCAGCACCAGCGCTCAAAGAGCTTTTACGCACCGCCTACACTGTTTACCTTCATTCGAACAGCTAAAGAGTGACCGCAGGCTGCTACGTTTTAACCACACTCACCTCTACACACACACATACACACCTCTACACACACACACAGTCACACACACCTCTACAAACACACACACAGTCACACACACACACACACACACACACACACACACACACACACACACACACACACACACACACACACACACACACACACACACACACACACACACACACACACACACACACACACACACACACCACACCACACACACACACAAATTTTTCGTTTTATGAAGGAGATGTCCGGTCACCAAGGGTGCATGAATGGCGGAAACTGGACTAAAAAATCAGCCCGAGAATCAGGTTTATTGCCAAGTAAGTTTACACATAGCCTACTAAGAATTGGAACTGTCAACGGGGGGAGCCTCACTGCGGGGAAACGGTGGACCTAGTGGCCCGATCGGAGTGGGCCGAGTGGCCCACTTAGGCACCATGTGTTTGTGTATCTGTGTGTATGTGTTCTGTTTTTTTCCCTTTAAAACAGCTGTGGGCAGCAGGTAGCCTACTCTGAGAGTCACGGACATTAATTCATAGATCAAAGCAGACTGGTTTACAGACTCTCCTGTTTTGCCAATCCGGTGCTTAAACAAATAGCTCTACACCCCTGGCCGAAATGTCCTTAAAATGAAGTCTGAGTTTGAAATATATCTCAAATAATGTGTGCACTGTAATTTCCCCAAATAAACATAACAGTCTGCAATGAAATGGTTTCCTGTGTGCTCCACTTCCTCCTTGGCGCACCGGTAACTTTCTCAACAACAACAAAAAAAGTCGGGATAACGGGTTAGTTACTTTTTTTTTTCCTTCTCTCTCTTTTTTTTCATGTCCCTTTAGGGCTCCGTACAAATGTGGTAAATTGTAGACAAATATATTTAATACGACATAATTTATCGAAGATATAATGGAAAATAATACATACTTTATTAAATTATAAAATACAATACAATTAAATACATAGATGGCATAGCATAAAATGGGAAACAAAGTTACAAATTACAATATTTAAATAATGCGCATATTTAGAAAATGCACATATAACACCACAGCTAAATAAGAAAGTATTTCAACTTTGCGTTATTTAAAAATGAATCACTTTCGGAGTTTGGCTGTTGGTTACAACAAATCATTCAATTTGAAAATGTCTTCTAACAGACTGTCATGTTAATTAAATAATATATTGATGGAAGCCACAGTGAATCCATGCTACACATTGGGGAAGACAAAATAAATCCTTGAAAGTGGGGAGAGCAGTTGTGTTCATGGCATGGTGAAAGGATGAGGGAACCAGCATAGCTACTGTACTGTGGCTAAGGATGTGTCTGCTCCTGCCATCCAAACAAGCATCACAGAGCATTGTGGGAGCTCATTACAGCCGCCCCTGAGCTGCAGGAAACGCTACAGCGGTGGAGGATCAGGGAGCCAGTTCAGTGAGCTCAGCCCTGCTGCACTAACAGTCTTTCAGGGAGAAGATACTGGGCAGAGTCCTGCAGGATAAACCAATAGTGACAACCTGGGATTTGCATCCGCTTCTCCTCCCCTCCCACAAGTCCTTATAAGAGTTCCTAACAGCACAGGGGAAAGAGTTTGGATGCTGTACGCATTTCGAGGAAACCTAACTTATGCTGAGCTGGAGCACTGTTTCCAGCTTAATTTCGCCACCATAGGTGATTCATAAAGGCTGATTCCCTGGAGTGCTGTGCCATTTGAGAACAACTATATTGTGCTTTTCTGCTGCGCCATTCAACTGATGACAGATACTGTGACGCCGGTAATTAGTGTTAGTGAATGGCTGGCAGCTAAACCATTGTCAAGGTCTCGTTAATCTTGTTACGTGGTTGATTTGTGTAGTGTCTCATTGTGTGCTCACTGTCACTTTTTCTGGTTGGTCTTACTCCATTGGCCCTGTCTAATCCATTCTCTCCGCCTTGATTTTACCTCTTAGTTCATGAGTGTGTGTTTCCTTTTGCTTTGTCTTCCTGCAGAGCCGCAGTCCAAGGCATTCCCAGTCTACCCAGTCTGGGCTTGCCGACCAGGCCGCCAAGCTCTCCTTCGCCTCAGCTGAGTCCCTGGAGACCATGTCAGAAGCTGACATCCCCGTCGGGTTTAACAGGATGAACCGTTTCCGCCAGAGCCTGCCGCTGTCCCGCTCTGCCAGTCAGAATAAGCTACGATCTCCAGGTTAAGATTTAAAGCACTGCTCTGTCACCACAACCTGGCCAGATTCCAGGCAGATTTACAGCTGTCTGTTTACCTCGTCAGGCTGGTGATGTGCAGCACTGCGCTTACACAGAACGGGAGGAAGTGTTTTACGACCATCTAAATTACCGTTACAGTTTAGTCTAATTGCTCTGCTACAGAAGACTGGAGAGTCGTGAGTGCTCACATAACATAACTTTCTGAATGGTTAATTAACTTATAACTAGTTGATCTGTTGAAGTGTAGACACAAATACTCTTAATATATTCACAATGAACTAACAAGCAAGTGTGCAGGTGTACAATTAGAAAGAATGGTTTATTATAAAAAAACCTGACATTTTCTGAGAATGTTTTCCAGTTTAGATTGCTAGTGTTGTTTATTTGACTGTAAGACTGCATGCCTGTATTAATCACAAATGAATGAGGATATGTTTTTGTGCAACGGCAGTTTTGAGAGCAGGTTTACTACAAAAGGGCCTCGGCAGTGTATTACTGTGAGGCTTGTCCAGATCAAGGAGTGGTGTTGCATCTGGCATGGCGAGAAAAAAAACGATCTGTAAAACTAAATTACAATTGACTGACAAGGGCTATATTCAATGAGGAGATCAGAATAAAGCAGAAGACCAAAGCTGCCTCTCTCTCCTCTCCGTGTCTCATTACTAACCACTTTGTTTTCTTCTCTCCCCAAGTCCTCTGAAATATACTCACCTATTCTGCTTGACTTTTAATCACTGGTCTTTCTTTGCTTTGCTTGTTGTTTTTGTTTGTCCCCCGGGTGTATGCAGATGAATTTGCAGGTTAGTCAGGCGTCATCTTTAACACAAACAAATCTAAGGTTTCAGCATTTGACCAAGTATTCCATGAAGCGGGGTTATTTTGCCATTTGATTTTAGGAAGTAAAAGTTTTATATGACAGATATTAGTTGTAAAAAGTCAACTTGCCTTTACCAAATCTGCACCTTAGCTGTGAATTCTAATGCAGCTACCCACACCTGTTCTCACGTTCAGAAAGGGATGATTCATTCTGAAATCTGATAATAAAAATCATTCTTCAGCATCTTGTATATTTGAAGGCAGAACATTTTTATCATTATTGACTACAATATATCCATCAAAATGGCATAAAAAAAGTGATTAGTCATTCTTTCCATCAACAGAAGCCATCCCATTCTCACTCAACCGTCACTCTCTTTTAGGCGTGCTGTTCCTGCAGTACGGGGATGAGACGCGTCGGGTACACATCACCCACGAGCTGAGCAACCTGGACACGCTGCACGCCCTCATCGTGCACATGTTCCCTCAGAAGTTGACGGCAGGAATGCTGAAGTCGTCCAACACGGCCATCTTGATCAAGGACGAGGCACGCAACGTCTTCTACGAGCTGGAGGACGTCCGAGACATCCAGGACCGCAGCATCATCAAGATTTACCGCAAAGAGCCCATCTACGCTTCCTACCCGGCTGCACCTCACCTGGCTAACGGAGACCTGAGGGTGAGGAGACGGGAGCTGGGGAGTGGGGAGCTGGGGAGTGGGGAGGTGAAGGGGTTAACGGTGGTATTCAAAGGAAGAATGCTATCTGATATCTTGCTAGTCTGATGTCAGTGAGAACCTCTATTATGCCATGCCTCTACATGAAGAGCAGCAGTGTGCTTCTTTGGCTAGGCGTTTTTTTTATACTTTAAAGGTACCTTTGACATGCTGTTACGGTGTATAAGTTAGTAATTTAACAGGAATTCTTCCTGGAAATGTACTTTCTTATCTTCAAGTAGGCCATCTGTTGCTGTGCAGACACCAGAGAACAATGTTCCTCTGTGAAATGTGCATATTTCAACATTCCAAGTTATTTCTGCTTCAGTGAATATCAAGGAAGCCTGGGGGAGACCGTTTTTAAATTATTTTATACAAGACCATGCTTACCATCTGCATAAATGCACCCAATGCTTAGAATACAACCGCTATTAACCATGCACACAGCAGGGGAAAAAATAATTGTGTCTGTGTATATTGTGTTTGCAAGGTATGTTTTAAGTATTGGTGTACGCTTACATGCTTGTTTATGCATGTGTATACAAAGAAAAGTAAAGATATGTAGTGAGAAAGCTGCGCAGCACCCATAAAATGTGAATCTACATTCATACATATAAAAACCCCTAACAAGGGATAATTTGTTGTAACACATTTGATTTGGCAAAACCATCATCAAAGTAACCCAGCATCTTTCACAGTGCATGAAAGATGATTTTTTTTCTCAATTTATCGTTTGATCATTTAAATATCCCAAAACAGTACTAAATGTCCATTCAAGTTTCTCACCGCCTAAGGACTTTAAATGTTTTGTTGTGTCTTTCCAAAGCCCAAAATATATTACATTTAAAAAGATATTAATCACACAAATGCAGTCACCACATTTTTTCTGTCAATTTTGCATGAAAATGTACTTGACAATGAATCAATTATAAAATTTGTCAACTAATTGTGCAGAATTATTTCATGGTAAGTGTGAGGTGAACGGTTCATTTATTCTTTGTAACTTGAGGCTGCATCTTAACAAGCATGTTGCCATGTATTTGCTCTTGTGCCTGTCGTGCCTGGTTGTGTCTTGTGGAGCAACTAGAGGCTTTACGCTGTGCCTTAATCTATTTGTTTGTTTAGGTTGTCTCCATACAGATTGTGCAAACCAGAACACCTCATATAGCTTTGTAAATATACAGATTGTGTATATATATATTTGTCCCTAGACATAACAGCTCAACAGCACAAATTCCTTTGTCACGCTCCAGCATTTCCTGTGTATTACATGGTGCCGCTTGACAAGGTTAGTTAGGATGCTGAGAAGGAAATGAGAACAAGAAAAACAGCAATGGGAAAACAACAAATGTAGTAATGTGACAAGGGAAAACTGAATATATGTGAAGTTGGAGAAATTAGGTAAATCCCTACATTAGAAAAGCAAAGGCAGAGGTGGGTTTTGATATATTATGATGCTCTACAAAGAAAAGCAGGTCGAGAAAAATAATAGCTAAGAGGACATATATATTTTCTGTTATTCTGTTCAGTTCTGTATGAATGAAGTTGTTGAGTGTCCTGCATCCTGTCACTACAACTACATGGAATACATATTCATGATTTGTTTTAGCATATTATCTGCTTGTAATGATATACTAGTAACCCTATAACCTGTGAAGACAAGAAGCAAAAAGAAATGACAACAGTCTTGGGAATATGCATGTGCTGGACAACATTATTATTCTCTAATTTGGCAAATTAAAAAAACATAACAAACAACACGCAACATTCGGTCTCTTGAGAACCATCTTCTCTTGGGATGTACAGAATTTGACAGCTGATTTATTATCTGTCAGATCTCAGTTGTTGTTATGTCAAACTGCCTCATGGGACACATCTCATCTGTATTTCTCCATGGTAACCCGCATCCCTGCTTGTTCATTTCAGAGGGATATGGTGTACTCCTCTCGCGACTCCTCCCCAACTCGCCGCCTCAACACCCTTCCATCCTCTACGTCCTCCAGCTCTCCGTCCCGCTCACGGCTCTCTTACAGCGGTGGCCGTCCTCCATCCTTCACGGGATCCCAGCATGAACAGCCCCGACACCCCCACCATGCCCCGGCCGGTCACGGTCCAAACGCAGGCCTGTCTCCGTCGCCCAGCGCCATCCTGGAGCGCCGCGATGTCAAGCCTGATGAGGAAGTCTCGGCAAAGAATATGGCTCTGATGAAGAACGAGAGCCTGTATGCAGATCCCTACAGCCTGATGCACGAGGGCCGCCTCAGCATCGCCTCCACCCAGTCCCTCGCTGCCATCGGAGACCCCTTTAGCTTCCCTGTAACCAGTGGCCTGTACCGCCGTGGCTCTGTGCGCTCCCTAAGCACCTACTCAGCTGCTGCTGACCTGGAGGACTCCCTCTACAAGCCTGGAGGCTCACTCTACTCCGACACCTACTCCTCAGCCACACTGGGCATGGGATTTCGAATGCCGCCATCATCCCCGCAGAAAATCCCTGACATGCAGATGAGGGAGAGGGACTCGTATTCCAACACGCCCAGCAGAGCCTCACCTGTCAGGCAGAGCTTCCGCAAGGACTCTGCCTCTTCCTCTGTGTTTATAGAGAGCCCCAAGTC
Source organism: Notothenia coriiceps (assembly GCF_000735185.1). Classification (NCBI taxonomy): domain Eukaryota; kingdom Metazoa; phylum Chordata; class Actinopteri; order Perciformes; family Nototheniidae; genus Notothenia; species Notothenia coriiceps. The sequence continues at coordinate 209,436 of NW_011341659.1, forward strand.
CAGGCCCAGCTCTGGTTCAGAGCCTCTGTGTCTGACAGCCGGGCCCGGGGAGGGCGGCAAGGCCACGCCTGGATTTGGTTCCCTGTCTGGACAGGACCTTGAAACCAGCAGGTCAGTACTGTCTGAGTGGAGCATTTAATTAAGGTGCTTTATTGTTTAAAGTAGGTTTTGAACACTTGTTTTTATAATCAGCTTCTAAGGGAAATGAATAATCTTCTGTAAAAATGAAATAAGAGCACTCTGGTTGTTTTGCATGAACAGTTTCTGTATTTGTGTTTTTTATGTTGGTTTAAACTGGCTTCACACAATTCTAGTGAGGGGAAACAGAAGATGACTCAATGTTATTATAGTTGATGTTCTCTTAGACTTTAATTTAGAATTTCTTGGTAACAAGCAGATATTTACATGTACTTACAAAGCTGTATTGCTTACTCTACTGAACTGTGTGTTACATATTATCCCAGCCAAAAGAAATGTTTATAATTTAATCCCGTGTTCATCTGCCTTTGTGCTTTTGGTGATTTGGCATTTTCTGCAATACTTATTTTCAAATCCCAGATCAACACTCACTATTTAAGAACTACTTTTAATGTATGATAGATATTGCATGTTGTATACTTTAAGTGTTCTGATTTATATGATCATTTTAACTGCTGAAAACGTGTCTTTGAGTACCATGAAAAGCACACTAAAGGAAATTGTATTACTACCATTTTCCTTTTCAGGGATCAGCGTCTGGAGCGCATGGAGGCGATGGAGAAACAGATAGCCAGCCTCACTGGCCTGGTCCAGAGCGTGCTGACCAGAGCGCCAGACAGTGACAGCACGTAAGACTCCCATTACACCCCATTAACCCTTTAGATCTCGCAGATACAGCTTCAGGTCAGACACATAGGCAGCATTATCGACGACAACGGTGGCAGGCTGTTATCAGAGCCATTATCAGCATTAGTTTGTGTGAGCACAACACAAGCACAGAGCACTAAACATTAGCTACAGGGCACAGTGCTATTGATTTTTGCATCGATACGTAGAAATGTGTAAGATAGCTTTTAAGTTGATTTGGAGTTCCTTGTATTTAAGGAACATTGTTATCACTTCAGCCTCATGAACACTTCAGGGGCTCATTAACAAGAGGTTAATGTAGTCTGATAGTGTCCAGGAGTAGTGCTGTTAGGGTTAGCACTGTAATTGCCTTGCCCTGTGGCCGTTAATCCTCAGGTGCGGCCTGCTGCGTCTCTGCATGATGGCGGGCTGCCCTCCAGACCAAGGGACGGAGTTCTCACGGCCCTTACCTTTTTCTTCCAGCGAGAAGACCGAAACCAACAGCGACGGCTCCGCCACCGAACGTGAGTACCCAGGCGTTACTCACCAGCCCTTTTTGTTACTAACACAGTAATGCCTTATTTACATTTTTGGGACAATTTATTTTCCACACTTTAAAGAGGCTAATGGACACAAACAATAATGTATGGTGACCTGAATGTGGTTTAGAAAAATTAATTCAAATTTGACAAAGCTCTCACAAGGGGATTCACAATGGAAACTAACTTTTTGTTTAGAGTTGTGGGTTTGGTTATTTAAAGCGTGCTTTTCTTACTTGTAGTTCAATTAACTTGGTTCAAACCGAGGATTTGTTGTTGTTGTCATACTCAGTCGGATGAAAGCAAATATCAATTTATCCAATTTTGCCCAGTATAAAGCTTTTAGCCTACTTCAAAAGCTATCTCTGTACTTGATGGAGATATATTTATTTTTATGTATCGGTGTATTTTTGTAAATATCAGACAAATATTTTTCAGCATTTAATTTTGAAGTACTGATAGAAATCCTTTTCCAACAGGTGTAGCCCGTACAGGCCGAATCATATCTGACTTAAAGCATTTCTTTGATTCCACGCATTTCTCTCTTTCTTTCTCACATGTCCATAACTCAGTAGCTCAGTTCTGGCATAAACAAAGCTTTTCTTTGACCAGACCTTCACATGGCCAGTAAATATGAAATGAGACTACCCCGTCCCTCTTTGTCTCTCTAGCACCCTCTCATTTATTCCAAGGTAACTGGCTCACTCTTTTTATATTCCAGCTGGACGGCTGAAGAAGAAAGGTAGTTGTCATCTCTTTCTCTATCGCCCTTTTCTTTGTCACCTATCAGACATTCTCATGGCTCTCTGCTCTCTGTATGGGTGTGTGGTGTTGCTGGGTAGCTGGCGGTGTCTATCCTCACGTTTTCCTCCTGGCTGGTTTCTCTGAGAGCGGGCCCTCCTCGTCCTGTCTCTGTCTCTACTTTTTAATTTCTGCTTGGTTTTTTCCTTTGGGAATTTCAGAAGGTTGTCTTTGTCAGAGACTATGCTCTCCTTTTTAATGTGTATAAGAGTGTATATGTGTGTTCAGGAAGCATACATGTGTGAAAGAATAGCTGGAGAGTCAATGGCCATATTCACAAAGCCCTGTGTCAAGATAAGAGCATGGTTATCCCCCTGTGTGTCACTACTGAAAATACTAATTGCTCTTCCATATGGGCTACTAATAGCATGAGCTCACATTTCTCCCAGTGGGCTATTAGAGTTTTGTGAATATGGCACTTTTTTAAAGTTCACACACTGTATATGCTCCAGTTTGTGCAAATGTTTATATTATGTACGTTTCTTTGAGCCTGTTTGCTGTTTGTGTGTTTTCATTTGTCATTCTGGCTAACTGAAATCTCACTGGAGCACAGCCCAGCAAGCTAATCAATTTGTTTCCCAACGACTTCCTGGTGATCCCCCTTGTCCTGCTCTGTGATTGGCAGCTCATACACCGTCGGCCCCTCTAGCTCTGATGCCGCCACCACCTTCTCTCTTAACCCCGGTTAACGGCGCCGGCCGCTTGAAGATGAAGCTCCACCTGAACGGCCTGCAGCAAAATGCCACCGACCTGCGCAAACAGCTCAGCCAGCTACGCAAGATGCAGGTAAACATTAAATCAATCGCAGAAAATGCATGTTTTGTTTCTTCAGGGGCCTGTTCTCCCAACTTACACAATTCTGTTACACAGTTTTTAAGATGCCCTATTATGCTTTTTTGAATGTTCCCTTTCCTGTAGTGTTTTATATAGGTTTTTGTGAATGTAACTGGTCTGCAAAGGCTAAAAAAACATAGTTTCCTCCAGAGGGAATTTCTCTCCCAAACCGCCACCCAGCCTGATACGCCTATTGGACTCCTTTGTTCACTTCTGCGACATAGTGACATCACTATGTAACCCTCTCACTTCTATTGGCTAGCGCTCGATGTACATGTTAGGCTAAGGGGCATGACATCTCTAAGCAGTTCGCCAATCACAACAGAGCCATCGTGCTAACCAATCAGAGCAGACTGGTCTCTGGTTTCAGACTGAGGGTGAATGGAGGTGCTTCTGTATGAGAGGGCAGTATGACAAAAATAAAGACCTTTTTGAACATAAAAGCATGGTTTTTGATCATTCTGATCATTTCAATTATTCTGTGATAAATTAATTCATAATGCATCTCCTTTTCATCCTTTTGATTCGTCTGAATTACGTACAAAGAGGGATTCTTAGCACGGTCCGCAATGTCTCACTATTGACAAGCAATTTATACAGAATGTGAGCCAAGATTATGTTCCCATGCTGTGGTTTACTTGTATTCCACATATTGCACCAGCGTTATAGAATAGGGCTCAGAATTATCTATTTATTCTACATTCAATCAGTTATCTAAAATGTTTATGATGAGCGAGTGTATACTTTGCAGTTTTTTCTATACAGGAGACCTGGCTTTGATGTTTATTTGATCTTCACATCAATACAACACCTACAGTAAATAACACCTGCCGGTTCACATACTTGTACTGCCTGACATATTGAGGGCATTGTACCTTTTGAGGATTAATGATGATATGGAGTGAGTGGAGGATAAAAGCTTGGCTCGCATGGCATGGTATTCTACAGAGATTCAAAATGTCACTCCAGTTGCGGAATCAGATGAAATGCCATAAGTAAGGGTTAACTGGAAATGTGGAGATACAGCCCTCATTTATTCCATTTATCTCTGATGCCATGGTTACCGCGGGAAGAGATGATGAGATAAATGCTTTCAGCATCAGAGGAGAGGATTCAAGTCTCTCGCAGGGAGAAAGGAGAAAAAAAGAGTAATAGGAGTGACAGATGATGGGCATGCAGTGCTTTTATTTGTTCCCTGACAGCAGTCACCAGGGCTGCTTGAGAGCGTTGAGAGCCAACAGAGGCTGTGTGGTACCCAGAGAGGACAGTTAACCTGTATGTGTGCCCAAGTGTGACCTAGGCACCTGGACTAGTACTGTTTCCACCAGTGATTGTCAGCGGCCTACATTTTACATGTGGCTCATGAATTATACAGAGAGAGTTTCCAGGAGTGAGAGTGCAATATTTGAAAAACATCCTAAATCTTCTGTCTATATATTTAAAACAAAAAACATCCTTAATGCGTCAGCAGCATTATTATCTGCAGTATAGTAATGAATATGGGGTCATTTTAAATGTTCGTGATATCTTGTTTGACTTCCTGGGACATAAGGCTGATCAATTATTCATTTTTCTTTTCTTACCGGGTGTTTTCATCTCAGGGAGTTGTATTACATGCAGTAGTCCTGTAGAATATTCCCTTCATAACACAGAGCTGGAGTGGGTTTCACACTCAGTGATTCTGTCATGGAAACCCTTCACTCTCCTCAGGGTGTCCTGGCTTTTTGTGACACATTACTTGCACGCGCTGATACAAAAGGAACTACTTACCGCATCTAACAGTGCTTTTAAGGCTCAAGACAATCAACAAGCAATGCCTGAAAACACATAGGCAGTCAAGGAGAGAGCACAGTGTTTTTCTGGCATCAAAAGGCAGAGAAGGTCGCACAGTAAAACAAGAAGCCAAGGCCTGCCCCCTGAAGGTCGGGGGAAAGAAATATATAAGTTGCAGTAAATCAATAAAGTCTGTCTTGAAAAGCTTTCAGCAACTGCAATTCTCCTCTTTGTTGTCCTGTTGTAATGCTCCAATGGCAACGATATCAGATTTCAAGCTATTTTCATTATGCTATCGAGGCTAACGTTGATACGATTGCTCTTAAAACAGTTGTCAAATGTACAAAAATCCCAACTCAAGTGTTAAGTATGTTTGAATATGTGTGCAGATGGAGAACCAGGATTCAGTGCGAGTTCTGTTGAAGCGGGCCGAAGCGGAGCTGAACGTGCGCGTGGCGGACGCCCTGAGGAAGCAGGAGGACCCTCTGCAGAGACAGCGCCTCCTGGTGGAGGAGGAGAGACTCAAGTACCTCAACGAGGAGGAGCTCATCATCCAGCAGCTCCAGTCAGTAACAGGAAATGTCTTAGTATTGACCCGTCTTTTAGTATTGGTCTAAGTCCTTTGTGAAATGTCCTTGTTTTCATCATACTATCCTCTTTTAGTCGAGGTTTAGCCTATATATGTGTCTAAACATTTGAGACAATCTAGTCTACCTTTTTTTTATTTGAATCTAACCTTTTTCACAAAACATTTTATCTTATCTGATGAAGAAAACACATTCAATGATTTTAAAATGCAGCTTTTCTACTCTCTCCATTATGAGTGCAAATCCATTACGTCCAAAATGCAAAAATACTCAACCACCAGACCCAACCCACATTTCTGCAAACTTGATGCATTGTCCTAGCAGAATTGCCAGGATTAAGACTTATAGATCAATAATCATGTTAATCCAAAGACTAGTTTTCTCCAGAAAAATGTATAAATGTTTTTATTTTGTACTAACGGATTGATTTCTGCTCAGTGCATTTTATATAATTGGATTGATATCCAGTATTAGATGAGTTTCATCACATACAGTATATTTAATAATTGCTATAACCATGACACAGTTGATATCTGTTTTATAATTGCATGGCTCACTGGGTGAAGCAGTGATAGGGATGAAATTGTAACTGTAATTAAGCCCGGAATAGAGCAAGATGCTTATTAAGATCTGAGGTATGAGAGGATCCGGCTACTAATTGAAGTGACTGCAAAACCAGAGCAGAGAGCTACCTTGAGATTTAATAATCAGATAACTTGCTACTTTCTCACGTGTGGAAATGTTAATAAGTCTGGGAGCTGCAGAAGAGTTCCTGAATCTCACTCTGAGCGGCTTTTTGATTGCACACTAATTGGTTGAACTGTTAGATGATCTCACCCTGACTAATGGCCAATTTAATATTGGTTCATTATACATTAAACTTTCATTCATTACATAACTTAAGGCAGATTTATATGACATAAATCTCAGACACACATAATATTTGAGCAGAATAAACTAATTTGAACTGATTCTCGGCTGCACTTTGTACCTTAGTTGTTTTCAAACTTTTAAATACCCGTCCACACTCCTCCAGTTCAGCTGTCCAGAATGCTTTATCTTGCTGCCAGTTGATTGAGAGACAGTTTATTGGCGGAGGTTTTTTACTGAAACTCAAATAGCATCATTCTGAGATAAAAACGTAGTCAAAATGTAAGTGTTGCAGAGTAATCCCTGGTGTTCAGCCTTCTGTCTGTTCTTTCTCAGTGACCTAGAGAAGTCAGTGGAGGAGATCCAGAAGGAGTCGTCTGTCAACCACAAGCTGGTGACAGTGCAGGAGCTGGAGGAGAAGGCCACTCATCTAAGAAAGCTGGGAGAAACACTCACAGAACTGAAAAGTGAGTCATGCTGGCACATTTCACATTCTGCGCAGAGGCACGAAGCAGAAAACGTACTCAGGCAAACAGTTTGTATGCCACTAATTACTCACCAGGCATGACTCATTACTCATCCACACCCTGTCTGCTAGCCATTTGATCAGTCTCAGATTGCTCATTGTCTTAATGAACTCCCTGACCATTAGTACAAAAATGTTTTCTTTGCTTACAGCGAAAGGCTTTCAATGTCTTTGACAATTAGATCGATTTGTTATTGGGGAACATGGTTGTGTTACCTCTCTTCTTCCTCCTGCAGATCAGTTCCCGGGGCTGCAGAGTAAGATGCGGGTGGTGCTCAGAGTGGAGGTGGAGGCCGTCAAATTCTTGAAAGAAGAGCCGCACAGACTCGATGCTCTGTTAAAACGCTGCAAGAGTATAACTGATACCCTCGCCACCATGCGCAAGTACGAACCTGCGCCAACTGAGAGCTCATAAGCTAACTTTTAATGCTCATTTAAGGCACAATTTTCTACCATTGACTTGATGTTTTTTAAGTAATCCTATATGTTACGATGGAAGGGTAATTGTGCGAAAACTTTTTTGACACCTAGTGAAATATGTCTGGCATTAGCTTACACAAAAACATAGCCATTAGCAATCACTTTCTGGAAGGCTTTTCCTTTTGAACCTCTGCCAGAGAAATTATGTTTTCACCCCTCATTGTTTGTGTGTCAGCAGAACATTATAGATTTTCATAAAAGGTAATGGGCAGACAGGACTCGGACCAAGCAAAATTGATTAGTCATTGCTGTTGAATAGGTTTCAGTTTCCGCTTTACTGTTTTAAGCCAAAGCTCTTAAAAATAGCAGGCACAGAGTAAAGAATTAAGTCATAATGTGAATACAATAGCCTGCTCTGAAGAGTGCATTCAAACAGCCACTGAAGTACCACTTTGCTTTATGGGTAATACCCTAATGAAGGCTCTTTTCAGCCACATGAAGGACTGCTTTTTAACTTTACGGTGAGTCTGGTCCTTTGGACTTTTAAAATGTGCCCTTCAGCATTCTAACGTCTATTTTTCTTTTTTTATCATCTATCAGGCTTGTGCCTAAAAAGCAAAGTTTCCTCTTTAATTAACTTTACTGATCAAAAATATTTATTTGTATCTCATCTTTGTGGGTAAGAGAAAGTTATCCATAATTGGTGAAAGTTTTTGCCATGCACAATATTTGGAGCTTTTTTCTTGAATGTTTTTGGCGTTCAGCAACAATTGCTTTCTTTTCAAGTTATGAATTATTCATGGTTTAGTTTGTATTACATTTCAAAGAGTTGTTCCATTAATTCATATTCTGTTTCTTACCAGACAAGCGAATGAGGGTGTGTGGAAGAAGCAGGAGGACTTCTCTAGTCCTTCATCAAAGCACAAAGACGACATGCGAAAGTTTTCAGACTTTGACATCCACACCAGCCAACCACTTACCATCAATGACCTTGGGGGAAGCAACAGCCTGTCAAACTGGAGCCCCCACTCCAGCCTCAGCCGGGGCCACGCCAACATGTCTGGCCCTCACAAGGACAATCATCCTCCTGTTCCTCACAAAGGCAAAGCCCTGGAGGAAATGGAACGCCGTGCTTTAGCTGACAAAGCTTTGTCCGTGGAGGTCCGGCTGGTAGGAACAATTTATGCCGTTTTTCACCTATTTCTTGTCTGTTTTCCCTGCTCACATAGTCTGCTTTACAAATCATATACACTAGTTACGGCTATTTGAATATAAAGTGTTTAGATGAGTTTTTGCACTTCACAGGCAGCAGAGCGAGACTGGGAGGAGAAGCGGGCCACTCTGACCCAGTACAGCGCACAGGACATTAACCGGTTGCTGGAGGAGACCCAGGCCGAGTTAATGAAATCTATTCCAGACCTGGACTTTGCTGCCAAGCAGATCAAGTCCTCCTCCAACACACCCACCTCCCAGAACCCCCAAAGCGGGGCAGGAACCCTAGAGCACCGCGTCGGCAAGCCCCAGCACAAACTCTCTGGGGGAGGATCCAGGCGTGGCTCTGGTGAGAGTTCAGTTCTTTAGTCTGAATCATTATCATGCATCATCGTCAAGTAAAAAACCTGCCTTTTCAAATTGACAACTTTTCAAGAGCTGAGAAAAACAGATATTTTTCCCCAAAGGTAACCACCCTGCATTTAAAAAAAAAACGAATTACTTTTAAAAGACCTGCAGGCCTTCAAATGTTCTCACGCACTTGTATACCCTTAACTGAGTTGGAATATATATAGCATTTTGATGTCACTCAACATAGATTTAATATCGAGAAAAGCAGGTTTTACATACAACCGTATTATCAAGGCTACAAATGCCTCATGGGTCGATCCAAAAGTAAATGTTATGCCGCTGTCACTGTGTGAGTACTTTCTCAAGATTACCAAATGATTTCCTTGTCTAGATGAGCTGACTGTTCCACGATATCGCACAGAGAAACCCTCCAAGTCCCCCCCTCCTCCACCACCCAGACGTAGTTTCCCGTCTTCTCCGAGCATAACCAGCCGCAGTGGAGAGCAGCTTATTCCTGGGAAAAGTATAAAGGTAAGACAAAGATGCAAGAATATACTTATAATTGTTATGTGCACCACACAAAGTAAGGATTTTGCAATTCAAACTATTAATTGTAAAAGTAAGTAAGTAAGTTTCCTCAAGGGTTAATATCAACAGATAATTTTACTGGTATAGAAAGAAGGTTGAAGGCTTTAATATATTGTCTTAACTTCAAAACATTGAGTACTGGTCCATACAAAATATTGAAACTCCAAGCTGGATTACTGGATCAGATGGGTGAAACATGTTTTTTATATTTGTAATTGTAGAAGTCTGAATCTGAAGAGACTGAAGGCCAGAAGCCTCATGTAAAACTGAGGAGGGCGGTATCCGAAAACCCTCGTCCTGCATCCACCCCCCCAACACTCACCTCTGGGGACAAGGGGGACGGAGAGGAGGAGAAAACTGCTGCCGAATTGGAGGTAAACCAAACCATGGGTTGTGTATTACTGTATGTTGATTACATCCTCAATAGGCTGTTGTTCAATGACTTGGAAAACTGCAGTTTTTATTATTTATGTTAGGTCCACAATCTGCTACCTGCTTTTGTGCGCACACATACTCACCAGCGGACCTGCTCACCATCATTACCACATGTTCAAGCAGCAGGTGCCATATGTCCCCTCTGCCCCTGGCACTGGGAGCGCCCAAAGATCACATACTGCTCAGTCACACACACCATCACCCAGGGCTCACAGATCACAGCCAGACAGATGGACCCTGATTGCTGCTTGGGCTGTGTTTGAGCCTGTTGGAATTTTGTTGGAGCAGAGGGTCCACAGAAGCAGATTTTTCAAATTCAGTGCTTGTTTGGTTTTTATTGTACAATTTACGACAGCTTTTGAACCTCTCTTTTCCCTCCCCAGCTGTTTGAGAGAGTGCCAGCCAGGCTCTCTCTTCCCCTTCCCCATTCCCTTCCTGTTAGTCCTCTCAGCAGGAAAAGTGTCCCCCCCTGCAGACCGGACCTGTGGCCCTCTGAGGCCCCAGGCACTGAGGTAACACTGGTTGGCCCCGAGTGCTGTGGATTGCTGCCCTTTTTGTCTTCTTCACCTCTCCACCTTAACACAGTAACCAGCCACATGTATTCCTCCTCTCTCTTCAATCTGAAAAGTCTCCTTTCAGCAGTTAAATTGCTCACACATTGATAATGTCTACCGTTTGCATGCTGCATTTCCAGCCTAAAACATGCAGAATGCACTAAAGTGAAGTCTTATTTACATACAAGCTTGTCTGGAATCAATTCAATGATTGAATACCCACTCTAATTCTTTTTTTCTTTTTGAAAGTTGAGCAACTTGAAAATGGTTTTGGCCACTGATATACTGTACAGCTGACATACAAACAGCAATTTACCTCTGTCCTAGTTTTTTTTTTTGCAGACAGTTGCTCAATTACACTCAGCAGCCAGCATTATTAGCATTCATTGACGAGTTATGTTTCTCTGATGAATGTAAGATCAATATTCAATATGGTTTCATCATCTTGAGAAGTGTTCTAGTCCTCAGTGTTCACTCCTCCTTCAGCTTACAGTCGATTGGTAGCCTACAGAGGTTTATTTGCTGGACACATCGCTTCCCGTGTTGATTGTAATTTTGAGACTCAACCATAACGCAATTGTGCTGCAAAGCCAAAACAATTACATAAAAGATTTGTTTTAAAGTTTTCATCGCTAGATTACTCTCTTTTTTTTGGTAACAATGCATCTTGACTCATCGTCATTTGGACACACCCTTGTATACACATTGAGTTCCTTTGTATAATATGAATGCACCCTTCACAATCACATGATATTCTGTGTGTGTGTGTGTTTTTTCTGCAGTGGGTTTACGGTTGTGGTTATTGGTGTGTGTGTGTGTGTGTGTGTGTGTGTGTGTCTGTGTGTGAGAGAGAGAGTGTGTGTGTGTGGATGTGTGTGTGTGTGTGTGTGTGTGTGTGTGTGTGTGTGTGGCAGTCAGTATGTATGTTTGAGAAGCGAGCTGAATTGATGTGATCACACAGGCATCACATCAGAATCGGTTTGTTGTATGCACCAGAAAGGAGCATACACATGTTAACACACTGATACTTACGTGTAGAGTTAGTTATCTCGACATAATTACAAACAAGCTGCTTAAATTGCTTTATGTTGTCTTCTGGGTATGCTGTGATCTCAAGCAGCAAGTTCTTGAATTGTGCTTGAGCTAAAACCAGTATTTAAATATAACCCCTCAAGTGCTTTCCTCATTTATAGGGAAGGTGCTTGTATCCTGTCCCCCACATCATGTTGACAGAGTGTTTCCTGCCTTCACACACTGCCTCAGAGGATCCTGTCAGAGATTCAGCCAATGACCCCCTAGAGGAAAGTGCATCACGGGACTGGACTGGTCACCACACAGTCTACCAGACTACATTTTCAAAAGAAAGGGATTCATTTGGAAGCCCTCCTCAGCGAGAGCAGCTTTGTTTTAAGGAGGACTTAAGACAGGAAGTGGCCCTGTTGTTGACAGAGCTGGAGGTGAGGGAGGTCTCTCCTATTGAGGCCGAGGAGCTCACCAGGATACTCGGAGAATCTCTGCAGACCCTCATCATCTCAACACAGACCAGTGAAGTTCCTGAGGTCCAGCTGAGGGCTCGGCCTCTCCTAGTGCTTCTCAGAGAGGTGAAAACAGTAAAGGATGCCTACATGCTGCTGAGTAACCTTTTGGAGTCGTCCAAGCCGGTGCCCAAACCAAGAATTAAAGCCTCCCCCAGCGCGGGCCAGCAGTGCTGTCTGGTAGAGGCTCTGAGGAGCGGGATAGAGACGGGAGATAGAGTACTGAGACTTCAGCGCAACACTGAACTTAACATTCCTGAGGCAAAACTGAAATCTGTAAACATCACTCTTCAGTCAAGTGGATCGGCTAGCTCTGTGGATAGTGTATCGAACCAGAACCAGAGGAAAGCAGGAGAAGATGTCCGCTTCAGCACATACAGGAGGCTGGACAGCTTGGAGGAGACTATTCGTGAGCTGGAGAACACCTTGATCGAGTTCAGCGGCCATCCAATGGCAGAGCAGCTCTACACAGAGACGACCTCACAGACCAAGAAGCCCCCGGTCCCCCCCAAGCCGCCCTCTTTCAGCCCAGCATCGACCCAGGTTCATTGCTCACAGATTCCCGTTCTGAAGCAGCATGCTCTATTTTCTTTCCTCACTGCTTCCCTCTGGGTGACTGCTGGAACTTCACTTTCAAGCTTCTAATGTCTGCTCCCTGACTTAATCTGAGTTTAATTGTATTAAAATCGAAAATATGTAATGTGGGGACTAGACAACAGACTTCCTCTCTACTTGTCTGTTCTGTGATTAGCGCTGCTGCTGCTATCCTGCTGAGCCCAGCGTTGTTAATTGTTTCTTCATCGACCTGTTCTCGCATCTGTTTTCTGTTTGTAAATCTAGCCAATTTCACCTTTTGTTACCACAAACCGGCAATAAAAGCAAATGCATAGATAATATAAACCTTACATTTCCTCCTCTTTACTTACAGCTCTATTTTCTTGTATTTGTTCCGTTTGATCCGAACCTGAATCACAGTTGTGAGACCTTACCTAACCAAGGTCGATGCCAAACAGCATGGACACAGATGAAAACCTGTGATCTCTGTTCGGATCAAACTGAACTGTCATCTTGTTTGTTTCTGTGTGAAAGCTCAGTCTTCATTGAGTGTGTGGTAGAGAGAGAAATCTACAGTATCTCTTAAAATAATTCACTTCCAATACACTTCTTGGTAATAAGTAATGACCACATGTTGAACTCTATTACCAGAGATTTAAGATAGCTTTCTTTCAACTCACCTCCAGTTGACCGTAACACAACCAAAGATGAGTGATTACCAGAAGACCCATTGCGTTCCTGTGTCAGCTGCGCTTCACTGAGGTGTTTTGACAGCTTGCGTAGCGTTCCCTGTACTGAATGTAGCCCCCCCACTCAGGGCAGGGCTGCAATAATTGACAGTTGCAATGTCATGGCGAGTTTCAGCCCTCTGATGTAGAGCCGGGGAGCATTCCCATAGGCAGGGCTGAGGATTACAGCGTCTCCACACATTATTTCATCACTTTTACTTCAACCACGTTCAGTATTTCAACATGACCCTTCTTCCTGCTCTCGTCCAACGTTTGCTAGTGTACTCACCGAATTCAGACTGACAAGTGATCTCAAGTCAAACCCCAGTTTTTTTAATTAGCTTGTTAAATAAAGCATGAAATACTGTATAGTGCACAGTTTATGTCTTCAAATTCAGCTTTATACAAGGCTCAGGGAAGACAGGCAGGTTTCCTTGAATTACAATTGCAGAGGAAGACGGGCTATTTGACGTCACTTCAGTTAATCTTTTATTAGTTTTCAGTTCAGCTAATATCTGTGTGCAGAGGAGGCACAGTTGGGTGGAAATTTGACTGCATGTGTATTTCTTTTTGAGCGTATTAGAGAAAGCCGACAGAGTAACCCAGCAGGAAAGATCATTAAGCACACGCTTCGTGGGTCCTGCTGTGAGGCTACGCAACGCCGGTTTTGATTCCATGTTTTATGTTCTCCTCTTTGTCATTTTCCGATACATGGTGAAACTCTGTGAAGTGGATTGTTCAGTTGTATCAGTTACAAGCTCTAATCTTAAAACCTCATTGGTCTCGGTCTGGTGGGGGGGGGGGGGGACAGAATTGCTTGATTCATTCATTCACACTCTGTGCTAAGTTGATGTGTGTGTGATGTGTGTCGTAAACTAAAGGCCCCTGAAGTGGAGAATGAAATGTAAGAGACTGTGTTCTGTGTGTCTGAGGTCGGATTCACACATCACTCTTCTCCTTTCAGGGAGAGAATAAGGTCGTCCAATCCTCCGCTGCCTCCAAACTGAAACACCTGCAGCAGAACAGTACAGACAAGACTAAAAGTGGCAGAAGAGAGGACTTTGTGAAGGGCCAGCAGCAGCAGCAGCAGGTATTATATCTTTACACTTGACTCTCTGAAGGCTAATGCAGGCTTGATCTGGCAGGGTCTGTACAGTATTTACCACACTCTTCAATGGTATTCGATACATACATGTTATTCAGGAAATGTAAGAAAAAGCTTGTCCAGAAGAGAGGTAGACAATCATTAAAATGAAGATGCTGATCATTATAACAAATTGCCTTTTATTACATTGTCCTTTATTTGAAACTGGAGCAAAGAGAGGCAATGATCTGTGGCTGCTATAAATCAAGAAAGTTATATAGTAATGTTTTTGATCACAGGCACAGGCACATTTGATGACCTTGTTTTTGATTCGTTCTTCACCTCCACCCGGTACCCACGGAACTCCTGCATTTTCCCACCGTGCTTCACTCCTCACCTTACAGTATACCTAATCTTTAAGAGGTCTGTTTATGTATTTATTTTAACGACAGTGGCTATGATTCATGCGTTTAAACCAGCTTAGTTAATGACGGTAAATCGTTGATGGCAAAGTCTCATTGATTTGAGTTTGTGAAAATAGATGAAAGTATTCTCTGCCGGTGTTTTTGCTCACAGACGAGGAAAAGTGTTTCAATTAAATCTAAACCGGATTTTTATACCTAACATCTCTAAGTATAGTATTTAAACCAATTAAAAAGTTATAAAATACTTTACTTTGCTTTGCCCTAATTAACACATTTAGGTCTGGATCAATATAGAAGAAACTCCCTGCGTAAGCCTCTTTCTATACATACTGTATGTTGGTATCTCCCCCTAAGCAGGCTTAACTAACTTTAATTCGCCAGCACTTCAGTGTTCAGTCAAATATGGCAAAGGACTGGACATTAGGATGCTTGATGGCCTCTGGAGGCGAGGAAATTGAACTGTTGAAGCATGTAAGTCCAGTAAAGCCAGGAGAAGCTTTCTGCACAGAAGAAGAAAAAAAAGCTTAATGTCAATGTAATTTGAAAAATAACAAGAGCAGTGGAGTGAACCTAAACCTCCATACTCCACTGAAGTTGACAGAAACAAATTCATGCTTGAAGATTGCAAAGAAATGAATGTGTGAGAGATGGGGACATAAAGAAGCTTTGCTGGCGTCAGACTAAGAGGAGATTGGGAAGAATCTCTGCGGTGCCATGTAATAATCGCCTCTTTAGTCGCTGGCAATCAGCGGTTATTCAGTATGAAGAGGACAGCTCTTTTTTCCCCACCATTACGTCTTTCACGTTTCCTCTTCTTTATGTCTCTTTCCTTCTTCCATGTTCTACTCTGCAATTGACGCACGCTGCCCGTCTATCCTATTCACTCTTCCTTCCGCCAGTCTTTTCAATCCCTGTGATTTAAAAGTAGAGTGGATTCCCACACTTGTATAATAAAAGCAAAATTATTCCTATTATTTTATTATGACACTCGCACAGGGCCCTCTCTCTTTGTCAACAAACTGTTCAAAACAGCCATTGTACAAAGAAGCTGTATGTGTGAAAGCACTATCCTCAAAGGGACAGTGGGCTCTCAAAGCTAATTGTCAGCGTGGGAAGTTGTTGCCAAGCTGTTTAGGGTGGCAACATCCCACAACTGCATGACGAATAACGAAAAGAAACAAAGAACCAGCTGACTTAAAACAAGAGAATGAACAGTCAGCTGTGGCGGCTTTCACAATAGCTGCATTTTGCGAAATTTGAAGTATGAGCAGCTTGTAGTTACTGTAAGAGGTTAAGTAGTCCTTTAGAGCAGCAGTAGGTAAGGGTTGTTATACAAAAATAAGCCAAAGCTATTCTCTAGGGAATCAGAGGACTCTCAACAACTAATTCTTAGTTACTCTCATTACTAGTATACTCTACTACAGATGCACAATACTCCAAAGTGTTTCATATTAAGCAAATTAAGGATTTTGAGATCAATAATCACATTTTCCCATATGTTTAAAAAAAAATGTCACAGTAATTAAAAGTAAACAACATCTTAATTGGCCCACAAAAGATAATTGTTTACCTCTAGTTAAATAAATCGGCCACATTTTTTTGATTCATTTGTGAGGCACAAATGAAATAATGACATCATTTTGGAAGTGCAAAATACCAGTTCATACAGTCAGGTTGCGACCTGCTTTAGGCACCTGGATGAAGACTATATCAAGATGACTTTAGCTTGAGTAATAAAGACTGTTGGATTCTTTAGCAGGAATACGCTGTATTTAAGGATGCCAAAGGTTTCATAGAATGCGGGTATGTTGTGCTGGCTTTCTGTATAAGATCCTCTCTGGCCTCTCAGTCAATCACATGTGCCCTTTCCTCTTTGGAAAGTAGGCTAAAAAATGTTCACCAATTGTAGCCAGTTAGCTCCTGTCAGCAGGAGCAGCAACAGCCACAATTACACCACTTTACAAAAAGTAAAAATATTAAAGAACGACTGTATGGAAAGTGAGTTTGTCAAAAAATTAACATAATAACAAATATATATACACAGACTTTTGAAAAAATACAATTCTAATATAATGAAAAATAGGGATAAAATAGCATCAATAAGTACATTTTTAATTATGTCTTGAATTATTAAAAAACTTCTCGGCTTATTTAAATATTTGACATATATTTTCATTAATTTTGTATGATGTCATTTATAATCAAACACGTTTGGGTTTCATACATTTTGAAGCTGAACTCTTTTAACCATGCAGGGACGCATGCTGTAATACGAGCTCGGTTGAAAAGGCCAACACACAAATATTGTAGCAACTTTTTTAAACCTTAATGAGGCACCAGGCTGAAAATGTAACATTGTGTTATTGGTTTCAACAAGCTGTTGCTTTTAAATCGGCTCCGTCTCAGTCGGCTTCTTGATGTCTTTAATGTTAAACTAAGAAAAACAGCACAGATTCTGACAATGAAGCTTACATATGGATGGAGCAAAACGTGTCTTCTAAGGCAGGGGTCCCCAACCTTTATTGTGCCAAGGACTGGCAGATACATAAAAAAAAATGTGCGGACCGGTTGTCAATTTGAACTGATTTGAATATTTACTCACCAGCAGGTGGCAACAGAAGCTAATTGTATTTAACAGCCTGAAGAAATACCAATATGCATCCAAATCATATTAACAACGTTTAAAATCAGGATACAATTAAAACAAAAAATTAGAACCGCTTTACAAATATTAATATAATATAGCCTAATATAGGTGGCAACAGTGGCTAATTGTATGTAACAGCCTGAACATATAATAGAACATTATGCATCCAAAACATATTAACAAAGTTTAAAACCAGGATACAATTAAAACAAATTAGGACCACTGTACACATATTGATATAACTGAAATGTCAGTGAGACCCCTGGGCTTGTTTGCCAGCCATAATAACGTCATACCGGGGCGTTCGTTCCGGTGCACTCTGACAGCATTTAGCACTACATCGAGATTAAGATTAAACTAACTTATTTTGGGAACACCCACATACCTATGGAGTTGGCCAGATGTGTGTAAACTACTGTTCATAGTCATTTGAAAACAAATGCCGTTGTTGAACACACACCGAACATACATACACACACACACATCATGCGCCTCTGTGACCGGACATTTCCTTCATACAACGAGTAATAGGGGGAATAATCGGGCCGTTCGATGTGTGTGTGTGTAGAGGTGTGTGTGGTTGAAACGTAGCAGGCTGCAGTGGGGAACACAGTGAAGGCGGTGTGTACACGCTGGTGCTGCACTTCTCAGAGGCTGCCTCCTGATGCTGCAGCCATTTCATGAAGTGAAGGAGGTTTTACAAATAAAAGAAATAGCTCTACACCCCTGGCCGCAATGTCCTTAAAATGAAGTCCGAGTTCGAAATATATCTCAAATAATATATGCACTGCCATTTCCCCACATAAACATAACAGTCTGCGATTAAACGGTTGTCTCCTGTGTGCTCGACTTCCTATTGGCGCACTGGTAACTTTCTCTGTGCACGAGTGGCTGAGACCTTATGCTAACCAATTTTGATTTATTTGGTATGTTTTGGATGAAATAATATGACTTGTATAGGTGCGAAAAAAGAAAAAAAAAATTGATCAAATATTTTTAAATATGTATAATTCTGCAAATATTACGATAAACTCACAGCTATTTCGCGGCCCGGCAGTAACACCTCTGCGGCCCGGTGGGAACCCCTGGTATAAATGACAGATGCATGTAACTCCCAGCAGTCAAAGGGACATCAGTATTCATGCAGCTGTGTGTGTGTCTGACCTGGCCCCACAGTGACGTCAGTGGAGTGTTTGTTAATGATCTTGATCTTTTCAGAGAAGCCGTTCTTCTTCACGATGCTCTGTGCTGCCTCTGCCATCGGTTTGAAAACCTGCAGATACAGAGGAAACAGAAGATGAGACAGAGACATGACAACTGTAGCAGTGTGTCTAATTATATTATAAGGTAAAACTGCAAGTGAATTAATTGTGTCTGCTAAAACTTCTAAAACCATGATTGAGTTACTGAATACGTGCAACAGTAACAAGATGTGAACTGTTTCTTGGTATACATTAAAAACCAACTTTACACAATATAAGAATCTTGGTTTTGCTGTTTTACAGATGACCTCAAGACCCCATGACATCACTGTTGGGATAGCGTTTAGCCTGGTTTTAAGTTACTTAAAACATGAACTTTTACATATTCCTTTTTCATCATTGTAGATACAACACATGGGGAGAATGGGGGGATACAAATTGCCCCTGGTCATGTATTATCTCTACCTCCACAGCAAAGCAGAAGTCAGCTCCTGCAGTGAGAGCCATCATGGACAGCAGGCCTGTTCCTGTCCCGATGTCCAGGACGATGACCTTCTCACCCCGCGCCTTCACTCTGCCTACAGCCGCCCGGATGCCCTGGTAGTACTTCAGATTCTGAAGGAACAAAGTACATCAGCTGCCAGTGTCACACTGAAGAAGAGCAGGTGCTCTGAAGACCAATTCAACAGAGCAAGTGTGATGAATACATTGAAATGAAGGTTAACACGCACCCTGTCATGGTCATGAAGCATATCAGCGTAACAGGACCTGAAAATAAAACATCACAAGTTGATCCAGATGGAAACAGATTCAGATGGACCAGGGTTGCATTTATTGGTGCTACTGTTTCAGTAACTTGAAAAAAATCTCCTCAAGCAATACTTTACTGTAGATGAAACATTTTTAAAAAGGGTCAACGTCTGATAACTCCTGATTTGTGCTTGTGTTCTTTGGGAAAGTTCAGTTTGTGATGTTTTGATTTGGAAAAACATCCTACATATTGTGATACATTGCTCTTTAATAACGTGTCATTGATATGTTACTATCCATGTGTACATCAGCCATGACCAACAAAAAATGAAAGCAAAAAAAAAAGAAGTGTTATTTTAGAGCTGTAAATGAATGCAATTAATTCTGCTCACAATGTTTTTTCTTGTCTAAATAAAAACACCACTATCATTCATCATTAGAATGATCAAATTGTGTACTCATTTGTCATCGTTGATGCTAATGATGCTACAGTGCAGATATCAACGTAATTACATGAAAACACACATGATTGAGACAGGGAAATAATCTAAACCTCACGCGTGGCGTTTCACTGTCAAGGGGAGCGTGTATGTAATTACATTGCAAATACTGACGAGCCCCACCACTATATGGGTTAGCCCTACCATAGATTAGATTACCCAACAAAATTCCTCTGGAGCCACTGTTTGCGGTCTACAATTACAGAGAAGAGCCTGTCAAGTTTGGCTGTACTCAGCACTGAATCAAAACGCACCATAGCTTTAAATCTTTGTTTGTGAGGCGTTTTGCTGATCAAGATGGTAATCGCCACATTCAGCTGTAATAGATATGCCAACTTGATGCTCTGCTCACGGATGAGTCGATGACAATAATAAACTGTTAAGATGATGACCTTGCGTGTGTATAATATTTTTCTTCTTTGTGGGGGTCTGCCCCCAAAAAAACAGTTTAAAGTCCTGAGAAAGTCAAATAAGACAGTGTGTAAAACTACACTGCCCAGCCAAAAAAAAGTAACCACTTCGATTTAACTAGGCCAGTAGGTAAGGGCTTTCCACTGGATAATAACTGCAGCGATGTATATGTTTTAGCTGAATACACGTTTTTTAACCCTAACTGAGGCAGTTAGTCACTTCTTTAATGTTTGTTCTTTCTGATGTGAAGTCAAGGTTGTAACTGTTTGCAATGAAGTTGTGTGCTGTTCTTTTGATTATTTTGATTTATGATAGTAATTACTTAAATGTGAAGGGGGGTGAGCAAGCATTTTGAGGAACATAAATCAAAATAATCAAAAGAACAGCACACAACTTCATTGCAAACAGTTNTGGTGGACCTCCACCTCCACCTGGAGCACCAAACGCTCTATCTGGTAAGGAGGCTGGCAGAAAAGCTTGATTTCTTTTCAAAGCAGTTTGTAGCCCAGGCGAAGAGAGGACACACCGCTTGGATTTCTCCCTATGCTGATGTAACTGATTTATTGCTGGGGACTGCTGCCAATTTCATGTTGTAAAAACAGCTGAGGGCTGATGGCTGGGGGTGTGGGTGGGAGAGGTGAAGCTAACTGTCTCTCTGTATCTGTGTATTTGCAGTGGATGTTACGTAAGGCTTGTGTTTGCATGTGTTTTATCATTTTGTATTTGTCTCTATAGCAACTCTTTAAAAATGACATGCGCCATCTTAAGGGACTATACCTTCAATGAATGGAAATCTTATTTGTTTGATGATTCTCCTTTTCTTGTTTCATAAGGCGTCAAGAGCAAGAAGCCCATTCAGACCAAGTTCAGGATGCCGTTGTTAAACTGGCAGGCCTTAAAACCAAACCAGGTGACCGGCACTGTCTTCAACGAGCTGGATGACGAGCAGGTCTTAGAGGTAGGAAGCTCCAACATCTGTTTCCTTTGTTTTTCTGTCAGGAAACTACATTTCTTTAGTCATCCTGACTTTCTACTCTTTCTCTCATTCTGTGGACATCAGGAGTTGAACATGGATATTTTTGAGGAACATTTCAAGACAAGGGCACAGGGTAATCCAGCAGACATTGCTACTATCAAGAAGAAGGTGGTCCAGAAGGCCCCCAGCAAGACCTCCCTAATTGACGGCAACAAGGCCAAGAATCTGGCCATCACGTTACGCAAGGGGGGAATCAACCCGACGGGCATCTGCACCGCCATAGAGACGTACGTGCTTCATGGAAAATGTGTTGACATTTCTGAGTGATCCTCCTTTTTTGTCACTCATACATTAACTGGTGTAGCTTTTACTACTTTTCTGTACAGGTATGACCAGGAGTCTTTGTCTATAGACCTGGAATTACTCGAGCCCTTCATACCATCAGATTTCGAGATGAAGCTGCTGCTTAACTATGAGAAAGATGGCCGCCCGCTGGAGGAGCTGGCCGACGAGGATCAGTTTATTCTACGCTTTGGGAAGATTCCTCGTCTGAAGCAGCGCATTAGCACTCTCACTTTCATGGGCAACTTCCCTGATACTGTCAAACGCCTGCAGCCGGTCAGTCTCTGTCATGCATTTAAAAATAGAACTGAGATCTGAGGCGCTCTTAAACTGATTTTGTTTTCCCTCGACAGCAACTGAACTCCCTCATCGCTGCATCGATGTCCATCAAGTCTTCAACCAAACTGAAAAAGTTATTAGAAGTGAGTAAAAGACAAACAAAATGAATTGTTCAGTAGCTTCCAAATGTGTGAATGAGTGATTTATCATGTTTTCCCCTCAGATTGTTCTCGCCTTCGGTAACTACATGAACAGCAGTAAGAGGGGGGCGGCGTACGGCTTCCGGTTGCAGAGTCTCGACCTTGTAAGTAGTTGTTTATACTTTTATTTTTTACTTTAAAGCAAGACAATTTCACTTATCAAATTAGAGATGTCATTGTCTTACTCAAAAGACACGTTCATACGTTACTAAAATACCCTCTTGAGGTTGTAGCTTTTGCAAAAAACCTTTGACATTCATGTCTTTCTAAAATGTCATCTCTTCATAATTCTTCCCTATTAGACATTTCTTTTTGATTAGCAAAATAATGATGTTGTAAGGTCATGGTGACCTTGACCTTTCTTATCAGTTTTTTATAGGTTCCTAGTGGATGTTTCCAAATGAGAAACATTTTCCTAAATTGTAACTAGTGGTCACTGTTAAGAAAAAAGTAAGCAGTCTTGAATTAAGTAAACTCAAATTAAGTATTTATCTTTGTCAACTTCCTCCCTTTTCAGCTGTTGGAGACCAAGTCTACGGACCGCTCGCAGACCCTCCTCCACTTCATCGCCAGCATCATCCAGGAGAAATACCCAGACCTGTCCAACTTCCACACTGATCTACACTTTGTAGACAAGGCAGCTCTCGGTACATTTACTCAGTCGACCTGGCCAATTATGTAGCTTGTGATTTTAAATGTGGAGAAATACTAAACTGAATGTTGTTGTTTCTTGGACAGTGTCATTGGACGGTATTCTTCAGGACATCCGCTCATTAGAACGTGGAATGGAAATGGCCAAAAAGGAATTCCTGGTGCAGGATGACAGCAGCGTTTTGAAGGAGTTCATCAAGACCAACAGTGAGCAGCTGGAGACTTTAATCACAGACAGCAAGAAAGCTCAGGTCAGCCTGCAAAGCATCTCAAATGTACAACCTACACCCCACTACATGCTCTCAGACATGATTTCATCTTCCCGTCTGCTTTTTAGGAGGCATACGGATCTGTGGTGGAGTATTTCGGAGAGAATCCTAAAACCACGCAGCCTTCCATGTTTTTCCCGACGTTTGGACGCCTGATAAAGGCCTATAAGGTGAGGATGTGTGAGGGATTCACATTTGTATTTATTACAAATGTTGCATTTCAACTTGATTACATTTTCCTGTAATTGAACACAGATAGCACAGCTGGAGATAGAGCGGAAAAAGAAAATGGAGAGAGAGAGCAGCGAGGAAAAAGTGTCATCTCCAAACAAGGCCGGGTCACAAAAGGTACAATGATAAGTCTTTAAATGTTATATAAGAGATTTATTAACATTGTTTGTTTAATGAATTTTGACATACTATACGCCATATTTTTTATGAAACTTTCCATGTAATTAATAATTTAAGCAACATAAATAATCATCGAAAACAGATCCCTGACTATAACCCATGACAACCAAACTCTTAGAGGAATGGGAAATATATAAGTTACCTTTGATTTCAAATGCTTTTTTTGTACCTTTGCTAGGGACCTCAGATGCCTAAAGTGCCCCAGATGGACCTGATAGCGGAACTGAAGAAGCGGCAGAAACCTCAGGTACGCGAAGGGAAGGACGGCGCCCTGGAGGACATCATCACAGGTACGGTAACACGATGCTTCCTGGTGGAGTTACACGGTGATATTTGAAGCGTGTTTGAAGTTCATGTGCTGTTATTTGAAACTCTCCTGCTCTGCCTCAGATTTGAGGAACACACCATACAGGCGGACAGATGGTCGACGGCCAGCCCAGCGCCAGGACCCTTAATCCACTTCTGGTGCATGAATTTTTACAAATGTAACTCGAGAAGAACATGCTTCAAAATGTTCTGTATATACAGTATTTTAAAATGTATAACAAGCCATGTGGCAGCGTGTTTTTTAGCCAAGATTTTAGAGTGAAACTGCTCTGTAAATAGAATTTGAATATTTAACTATTTTAACATATTTTAAAAGCAAAATTTAATTTGATTATAAATCTTTTACTATTTCTGTGTTACCAATTGGCTTTTGAATGTTCAGTGTTGTTACCTATTGAGTAATAATAATAAAATCATGTTTTTTGAAATAGACCTACTGTATTTGTATGAGCACTTTGACCTGATGCAACATTTTAACACATTTTCTGTCGCTAAGGATGCATGCATTTCCTGACAACACAACATAAAACACAATATTAAGCAAGATCAGACGCCGCCACTGTACAAGAGAGCTGCACTTTATTGGACACACAATCACAGCAAAGTATGTACAAAAGAAGGCAGGTTCAACTGCCTACTGTCTTCTCACAGGAAAAACACACACATGTCTCACAGAATATCATGGCATCCACACTGATAAATTAGTATCTCCAGTATCAGTAGGCTTTTAAATTTATATATCATTATATCATAGATCTATATTCTGTATTATTTTTGTTCTTATATCACACTACTCTACAAATGGGAGGACCGATCTGTGGAAAGAGTACACCATCACGGGTGACTTTTCTGGTTGGGGTGCGTTCCTTCTCGACATCCACCACTATCTTCATCTTCATCATCATCACATAACATCACAGTAAGACTGAACATGCCTGTGACACACATACCAAAATAACGTCTCATTCTTCATGTGTGTAAACCTCCTAACATAGAAACCCTTTCTTGTTCTCATATTTTTTGAGAAAACATGTAGACAACATTTTTTTTCAACTGCACCGTGCGATTGCTTTGAGACTATACATGCATTGTTTTGTATATATCTTTGTACCCATTGTCATAGTTTATTAATAAAACATCTTCTTTTGGACATAACAATTTGTGGAACTCGCTAGGAATGACTCAGCCTATTTACAGGTCAATTTTGTTTTTCTACTTTCGATGCCAACATTTTTGAACATCCACACATTCATGTAAAAATCTCAGATACATACTATATAATGTAGGTTTGTTATAAAAAACAAGATACAATGGCAAAGGAAGAGATTCCACTTTTAAATCACAAAGTGCCCTTATTGATCCATCTTGGGTGGTTTTAACAACTCCGGTGGTTTAGCTTAAATGCTACTTAAAGCCCCTCAGTGCAACAACTTGGACTTAATAAGCAAGAACATGTACTTCCAACTGTTTATTCCACCTGTTGTTGTCTCTAAAAAGCTTTTGCACTGAGCATCCACATTGCTACCACTCCTGTTCACATGCAAACATGACACAGCTAAAAATGAAAGCCATGTGATCTCAAACGTCTTGGCCCATAATCTGACCTTTCACAGTAGTTACCACAACTTCTGACCAACTCCAACTAATACCAGCTGAATCACAAATACAGGATGGGGTGAAACCAAAAGAAAACAGACCACAGGTACAGAAAACAACCCCCTTAAACACGCAAATAGTAGCAAAATAAGCCCCTAAGCACAGGC
Source organism: Notothenia coriiceps (assembly GCF_000735185.1). Lineage (NCBI taxonomy): Eukaryota > Metazoa > Chordata > Actinopteri > Perciformes > Nototheniidae > Notothenia > Notothenia coriiceps. The sequence continues at coordinate 234,806 of NW_011341659.1, forward strand.
ACTGGTCCAGCCTCTCACACCTCAATAGTGACCCTTCACATAAGGAGGCAAAGGTGCAGAAGAGCTGGACAAGCATTTTCAGGGACAAGCTTTTCAAAAATCAAAATTACATCAAATCCAACTCTGTGTTCGTAAATAAAAACCCTATAATCAAAAAATGAACTTCAGCGTATATTACAGAGGCTAACTGTTATCTATACAGATATCGTTAAAGAAATATAAAAATGTTCTGCGTATGAATAAATAATCTCAGTGTGAAATGTAATATCTCTCTCAATGAATTAAAAAAGGAAAAATCTGTACAAAATGGTCACTAATATATAAAACTGAAGAGGTGATGACATTTTACAGTATATAATTTAATCTAGGCCTATATATATATATCACACTTTTCTTCACAATTATAATATCATACACAAACATCTCACTTAGATATATTTATATATGTATACTTCTTCTATGTTTGATTTCAAGTTTGCATGAGTTTCTGCGACGTGCCCTCCAAGCCTCCGGACATGTTGAAACCACAGCCCACTAACACTTATAAAAAACAAAACAAAAACATTTCAGAGAGCACTGTCACGCAATTCTGGGAGGTTTCATCTCAAACTTAACTTGAGAAAAGCAGCCGAGCGTGAACACTCCCTCCCCAGCGCTCACCAGACGCTAATGCAGCAGATTTAATTGATGGGAGAGTTATGGATTTGGGTGTGGAACAGCATGAGTAAGTGAATTACTTTCATTTGACTTCACTCCCCGGTGCTTGAACCTGCCTTATGGAGCTACAGAGCGACCGGTGAGGCTAAATACGCCGTAGCTGTGCACATTGTTAGAGCTCAGGGAGTGTTTAGTACACACTGCAACCTGACACACTCTGCTTTTCAAGTGTTGTTTTTCTGCAAAAGATGGAAGCAAGACAATTCTCGCAGCCTCTTCTTTGGGTAAAAGTGTTCTTCTGTCTTTGCTGCTGATCTAATACTGTTATACAAGATCAACAGGGGATTTGTGGAAAGTCTTAGAGGCACTGGGAAAAAAGATATCAGGTCCTTACAGACAAACAGGCAGGAGTTTCAGGAAAGAGCACGGGAAAAGTGCTAATTACATATTTCACACACTGTTACTGTCATTACTGAGGCCCATCAGACTTTGTCCTAAAATAACCTCAACAAGTGTCATTTCTTTCACTGACGCCCCACATCACAGACACAGCTAAGTGAGACGGGGAAGAACAGCCGCTGTCACACCCTTCCTCTCATCTCTTTGGCTCTTTCATATCACAAACACTCTCCATGGAGACAAGAAGCCGTCTTATTAAAGAAGCCTTCAAACACAAGTCCCCAAACTAATCCCCTCTTCTCAAGCTGCATGCCATGTGACACAATCCACTTTCGGACATTTTAATCTCATGCCACAAAGAATCGATTTCACACAGTCTTTCTTGTGAACCACTGGAAACAAAAAAAAAAAACAACACTTTGTCGATTCAACCTCATCACATCCCCAGTGGGCAGCCTTAAGGCAATAACACAGGCCAGGGGCTTCCGAGTGTGCAGGGTTTACACTCAGGGAATCACTGAAGGGCCTTTAATGTGCTATACATAGAGATAACTTCATCTACTGTCATTGATGCACACTAAAGGCCTAACATTTATAAATGTTTTAACATGCAGGTAATAGAACCAAATGAAGGAACAACAATATTGTTAATCTAACGTACAGTCATTTAAAAGAAACGGGGATTTTCTTTCCTTTAAGGAACATTTGTAGCTTTGTGCTCATAATTCTTTAAGCAGATTCACAAGATCAACATTTGAGAAAGAGGTGTCAAGTGTTTCAGAGGAAAATGTGCTTTCTTTATATTCCTATATATCTAAATCTCAGGCCCTTCAAGGGTCAAGCTGCGTGAAGTGTCTAAATATGTGCGGATTTTCTTTCTTTAGCTTTCAAACACTGCTTGAAACTGTGTCAAGTGTTGAAGTGCGATCAATTCACTGCAGTGCAAGAAACATTTTGTTCCTGTTCAAAGAAGGTATTACGCATCGTTGTAAGCTGCTTCCCATCAGAGTAACTTTGAAGTTCAAAGAAGATAAGTGTCCTAAAATAAAGCACTTTATATGTCTGCTCTTTAGATTCCTTAAAGGGTGAAATGGTGTTCTTGTCGATGTAGCTCTTTTCAAGCGGTGCAACTTGTGACTTGAGAAAAAATGATTCATCCCTTATCAAAATGCTCTAAAACAACAACAACAAACAACAACAAAGGTTTCTGCACACAGGTTCGTTTTACAAGTGCAGAAGGAGTGACAGAGTTACTCGTCAGTGTGTGCTTGAGTCTTTGGGAAGGTGTGTGATGTCAGGTGCTGAAAGCCTTAGCAACCTGTAGGACGTGACTGCGGAACATCCTGATTGTCATTATTTACTTGTCAATACAGATATACAGAAATTCAATCTCTTTACAATTCACTGTCTGCGTTCTTCCTTCCTTTTTGTGTAACTGTGCCTATATTCTATTTTCAGTAAAGGTGTGCTGTCATAAGACCGCTCCTTTCAATGTGCTTTTGACATTTTTAAGTCAAGATGTCCTATAGTTGTTCCTAATTTTCCGATGCAAGGATTTCCTCCTGTAAGGGTTCATATAAATATTTAAACAGTGTGACATGTCAGACAGTGGAATGTACACTTGCAAAAAAAGTGAGAACAATCATGTAAACTCTTTACACAGTGTACAAACAGAGGGGAAAATATAGCACCAGTTTCAGTTTAAAACACAGGTGATGCATGAAAAGCCACGAGTGCCCTTTTAACACAAAACCACAATCATCACCTTGATCTACTTTTTTTTTTCTGAGCACATTCTGCCAGGTGACACAATATGAACCTGAACAAACACGACTACTGGACTCACTTGGTGATTATTGCAGCTCTATTTTCTATGATAAAAGTCTATAAATGATGTCTACTCCACTAACAACCCCGTTGAGTGAGGGGTTTTATGAGACTGCTACTGTCAGTAAATCCATCCAGACCACATGGGCTCTCTTTCTGGCAAACTGCAGCATGAGTGTGGGAGAACTGCAGAGGAACTATGGAACCAGATCAGAGTAGGACACATGTCCAAAAAGAAGATAGTGACTCCATGTACGGTATGGTAGGTCTTGCCATGGAGATATGCAGAGTGCATACTGGAGTGAGGCCAAAAAAACAGAGAGGACAATCTAAAAAGTCCTGAAATATGAAACTCAAAGATGCTCCAATTTCCCATGATGCAGATGTGTTCTCTTTATGGTTCATAATATGATGGTTCTTCCATCCATCCTCCTTCTCTTCAGGAGCCCGGGGCGAGGTCCTGCTTCACTTGCCCACTGCCCGCCTCCTTGCAGCTGTTGACGCTGGGCTGGGGAACGGCAGAAGAAAGGGTAAGGGAAGGCTTGGGAGTGGAGGGAGACAGGGAGGGTGTCGGGGTGGTGGGTGAAGCAGAAGAGGAGGGGGATGTAGCGATGGGAGTAGAAGCGGAGGACTTGCTGCTGGGCAGGGGCAAGGAGGAGGCTCGCTGCTCACGTAGGAGGCGGCGATGGCGGAGGGTGGAGGAGAGGAGCAGGGCCTCTGCGCTCAGGCCGGAGGCGGACAGGCTGGCCAGAAGAGCCCTGGCTTGGCTGGTGGAGCCTTTCAGGGAGGGCAGCCCCTCCTGGGGGGGCTTCCTCAGGCCAGGGGTGAACACTGCTGCAGGAGAGGGTGCTCGGCCTGGCAGAACTCCCGTTTTGATACCAGAGAGGTATGGCTCAACACTGCCACTGTTCCCCACGGCCTTCAGGTGAGAGCGGGGACACAGAAGGGGGGGCAGGGGAGGGGGGGCAGGGGAATGTGGGGGGGGGGTTTCAGGGATCAAAGGGAAAATCATGAAAAATTAAAGTCTCAAAATTGGTTGGCAACCGTCCCCCTGCAGCTCCTTCCCTCACCCATCACAGTCAAACATGCCCATGCGTGCATGCTTGCACACACAGACTTTGGAGTAAACACTGGAGATATGAAAGAAGCTGATGGAGTCAAACGGGTGGATAGATGTGTGTAGATCTCTGTCAGGCAAACGGGAGGAGAAGGAAGCTAAAGAGGCTCCACAAGGCAGGTGGCTCACTGCTGCAGGGTCACAGGGACAGGTCGGGGGGTGCAGGGCGGCGTGGGTTCACACAGGGTGGCGGGAGGGGTGAGGTTGGCCGCAGACGAGACGTGTAGTGGAGAGGTAAGGGGTGGGTGAGGGAAAGGTGAGAACAGAACAAAAAGACAAACGCAGAATATTGTTATACAGGTTGAAGTCAGCATGTGTGGTGCAAGCCACGAGACCTGCACACATGATGACCAAACCGTTGATAAACACACTTTTGCCTTAGGGTGCAACACTAAGTGACAACGTGTATAAGGTTTCTTTATTTTGACACGTTTTAATGATTTGAACTCATTAAAAATGCAAAATATCCTGATGAACAGGCAGCATTACATGTTCAGTTTCTCTGTGTAATGCTAGAATGAGTCAGTAGATGGCACTGTTCCAACAGTATGAATCTCACACATTTGTCATAACATGTATTTTTGGTAAAGCTAAATTGAATGCATTTAACCAAAAAGGTTTGTAATTTCCATCTTTGGGGGGGCGGGGTGGGGGGCAGATGAAGGAAAAGACACAACATTGACGACAGGGTTGAGAGACGAGCGGGCAAGAACCATATCTGCATTTTATTGTAAATAATTTTACACCAAAGGGACATTTTATCTACACTTTTTTATAAAAGCAACAGGAGGGACGTTTTTGCATTGGCAATAAAGCCATTTTGAATATGTCTGTTGTTGGATTACGGGGATTAGCGCTGTATGAAAGCAGAGCAGGCGGGCTCTTCTGCTGGGAGGCTTTCACCTGCAGAGCACGGGCTGCCAACCGTCCCCTGAGGAAGGGGCTGTTCCTTCTGCATGACAAACTCCTCTCAAGCCTGGTCAACACATTTGTCCAGGTGTGTGCGTGCTGCAGAGTGTCCTCCCTGCCTAGCAGCCTCCCAGGACAAGTCTTGATAACCCCCAGCACCTTGAACTAACCTGTTTTACCACCAGAAGTAATACACAGCTGAATGGGAAATGGAAATAGGGTTCCACATCGTGCCCTCCTTGATCTGTGCAATAGCAAACAGGGAGAATTTGTGGCTTTGAACTCATATCCAGGACACGGATTCAAAGGATCCTCAAGTCTGGGATGCTTTAATACTTTGGAGTAAAGCTTTAGTGAGCAGGCAGCCTTAGCACCATTAGCTCTGTTAATATACGCATCAGAGCCTAAACTAGCTTAAGAACCTGAGTATTAGGACTACATTTGCTCCAATGATCCATTTGGACTACATTATTTGCAGGGGCTTGACAAAGGTATGACCCTAACATCTGAATGGCTATCCTGGAACTAAAGCTGCTGATCCCAAATATTCAAAATGACCATTATCTGTCTATGGCACAAAATGTGTACACTGTCCACCATAATATTTTATTTTGATGGTAAAATAAGTGGGTAACTCGAAATTGGCAGTGCTATACCCAGTACACACGTAAAAAAACAAAAAGCGTTGCCAGTGCATCTTGTTTTAGCTGAGTGCAGATGGTACACAGCCATGTCTTCAAATGTTTTACTGTCCGTCCAGCTGGCTCTTATGATATGTTAATGTGTACCAGCTGCCCTTCATATGAACTAGTGGGAAATGTCATCATCATTGTGTTGTAGATAATGCCACCGATGCTAAAGATATTTATATATTTTAGATCTATTTACGTATTGGCTGGAGACTCTGAAGTGGTGTGCTCATTGCTTCCTTGTTTGTGCCCAGTTTAAAATGCCCTAGAAATGTCAGTTATCATTCGGCCAGAGGAAACAAAAGAGAAAACACCAATGGGAACTGGGTTACTAGTTGGGGGTCACATCTAGGGAGTTGTGTCCGGGGAAGGTTTAAGAGAAGAGACATCTTTACCTTCATATGTTGCCAGAGTAGAGAGTTCACCCACGGTGGGCACGTCTGATTAGAACAACATTATCAGTCAGGTGATCAGCAGGTGTCAGTTTGAGGGAGAAATAAGAGGGAGGGGGCCCTATGGAGGGTTGCCTCTAATATGAATCATGTCTAGGTTACAGTTATATTAGAGGGCTGTGCAATATATACCTGGCTGTTGTAAAGTGTGTGATTTAATTTTGACATCTTAATATATTTTTAAATGCATGCTTCTTGGCAAATGTCCCCTTTGTGGGACGAATAAAGGTATTCTGATTCTGAAAATGTGGATCAGAAAAATACATATGCCGAAAACTGTGACTGTTCTGACGCGGCCGGTACAAATATAATCTTTAAAAACCTGCTTGCTTTTAAGTTCTGAAAAAGAAGTAGGAGTAGGATTTTCATTAACAATTTTTTAGCTGCCATAATTTGCGTTTCTCTTTAAAAACATCACAAAGTCAGTGACCAGAAAATAAGGATTCAGGTGAAGTAAATATACAGTCTGCAGACGTTTTTAATGAGTTATTCAAGACTGTATGCAAATGAGTCAGCCGACTTCATCATTTCCTCAGATGAGCTGCAGATAATTAGTGCGTTTTTAAAGCAAAGTCAGCTGTTTCATTGTGCGAAACTTAAATGCCTTAGAACAGGGGTCCCCAACCCCCGGTGTTACTGCCGGGCCGCGAAATAGCTGTGATTTTATCGTAATATTTGAAGAATTCTAAATATATAAAAATATTTTATCAAAAAGAAATCAATTATTATTATTATTATTATTATTTTTTTTTATACCAGTCATATTATTTCATCCAAAACATACAAAATAAATCAAAATTGGTTAGCATAAGGTCTCTCCTGCGCAGAAAAAGTTACAGGTGGTGCGCCAATAGGAAGTGGAGCACACAGGAGACAACCGTTGTAATCGCACTGTTATGTTTGTGGGGGAATGGCAGTGCATACATTATTTTAGATATATTTCGAACTCGGACTTCATTTTAAGGACATTGCGGCCCGGGTGTAGAGCTATTTTTTTATTTGTAAAGCCTCCTTCACTTCATGAAATGGCTACAGCATCAGGAGGCAGCCTCTGAGAAGTGCAGCACCAGCGTGTACACACCGCCTTCACTGTGTTCCCCACCTGCAGCCTGCTACGTTTCAACCACACACACCTCTACACACACACACATCGAACGGCCCGATTATTCCCCCTATTACTCGTTGTATGAAGGAAATGTCCGGTCACAGAGGCGCATGATGTGTGCTGTGTGTGTGTATGTTCGGTGTGTGTTCAACAACGGCATTTGTTTTCAAATGACTATGAACAGTAGTTTACACACATCTGGCCAACTCCATAGGTATGTATGTTCCCAAAATAAATTTGTTTAATCTTAATCTCGATGTAGTGCTAAATGCTGTCAGAGTGCACCGGAACGAACGCCTCGGTATGACGTTATTATGGCTGGCAAACAAGCCCAGGGGTCTCACTGACATTTCAGTTATATCAATATGTGTACAGTGGTCCTAATTTGTTTTAATTGTATCCTGGTTTTAAACGTTGTTAATATGTTTTGGATGCATAATGTTCTATTATATGTTCAGGCTGTTACATACAATTAGCCACTGTTGCCACCTATATTAGGCTATATTATATATTATATTAATATTTGTAAAGCGGTCCTAATTTTTTGTTTTAATTGTATCCTGGTTTTAAACGTTATTAATATGTTTTGGATGCATATTGGTATTTCTTCCGGCTGTTAAATACAATTAGCCTCTGTTGCCACCTGCTGGTGAATAAATATTAAAATCAGCTAAAATTGACAACCGGTCCGCACATTTCTTTTATTGTATCTGCCGGTCCTTGGCACAATAAAGGTTGGGAACCCCCGCTCTAAACCAAGAACAGCTTTGTGGGTATTTTTGGGAGATAGGGACCGGGAGCTTAAACATATTTATCTACAAAAGGGACAGACAAGAATTTTCATCCAATAAGCATAATGCCCCAGAAGGATATTTCACAGATGAAACACTCCCTCTGGGAAAAAGCTAGTGGAGCAGAGATAATCCAATAGGTGGGTCAGGACTTTAGCTATCCACAAACTTTGCAAATAAAACATATTTAATATACTGTAC
>NW_011341659.1:242987-273958 GCF_000735185.1 Notothenia coriiceps
ACCACCGGGCGGAGGAGGCGGCGGTGGGGGTCCAGCACCAGGTAGGGGAGGTGGAGGTGGGGGTCCGGCGCCAGGTGGGAGAGGAGGGGGTGGTGGTCCTGCTCCTGGAGGGGGTGGAGGAGGAGGAGGAGGAGTCGGAGAGGCCAGCCCGTCTGGAACACCAGGAGGAGGAGGAGGAGGGGGTGGGGAAGCAGAATCAGTGACAGAGACACCAGGCTGGGCGGCTGGGAGTGCGGGGGTGTGGATGTACTCCACCACGGTGACAGGCACCACCTGGATGTCCAGCCCCCCGGAGGCGCTGCGTCCCAGGCGGAGCAGCCCCCGGTCCTGCAGCTCCTGGACCTTCTGCTCCAGCTCTGAGGAGGTGGGGGGGGCGGAGGTGCTCAGGCGCTCCCGGTCCTTCTCCCTCTCCCGCTCCAGCTCCCGCTCCCTCTCCCTCTGCTGCAGCGCACTGACCTGGGAGCAGGACTGCCGCAGGCTCTCCTATCTCACACACACACACACACACACACACACACACACACACACACACACACACACACACACACACACACACACACACACACACACACACACCTCAACAACACGTCTTCCATTTCAGAGTCCTGTATTTCACTCACAGAATCATTATTGCGTAAAATGTAATCTCCATCTCAAATAATTGTTATGGTATTTCAATTGCCTTCCATAGAAGTGGTCAAATGCAAGGTCATTTCAAGATTGATTTGACAAGTGCAAATCTTTCTTTTTTCACATTAAAGATAATTAGATTTTACTTTCATATCATGATTATGAAAATAAAGTGAACTGCCACTCCTTTGACCTCATTATAATGAATCACTGTGAGAATGGCCCACCTTGCTGTCTAATTAATCTCATTAAAGTGTGTTGGTGTGACGGGGGGGCACTTACTTTGAGCAGCTCCGTCTCCTTGGTGGCCTGCATGAGCTGAGTGTCAAGTTCAGATATCTTCTCCGTGCTCTGGTTCTCAATCTCCTCAAGCCGGGCTCCCAGCTGCAACCAAGAGGTCATCGCTTTAACATCACATTATCTGATCAAGAATGCAATTTGTCTTTCATTTGAATAGCTGACCTGTACGTTGTGTTCCTGCAGATCGTCCACATGCTCGAGGACCCCCCCCCTGTTCTCAGCGTCCTCCAGCAGGGCTCCAACATCCAGCACATTGTCCAGGTAGGCCTGGATCTGAACCTGCAGCTTCTCGCTCTCTGTCTGCTTCAGACGCTAACACACAGACACAGACAATTATTTAACAAATAAATATGGCAATAATGGGGTCAACTCAGTTGGACTTTATATTGGGATAATAGAATATTTTTGAATTACAGAAACTAGACAAATTCAGTTATTTGATACATTTGTATGTACCTGTTTTTAGCAGTTAATACTGTAAGGACTGCAACTCATTTATTATTTTCATCATTGATTACATTCGCCAGATTAATTGATTATGTGATTTGTTTATAAAATGTTTGAAAATTCTGTAAAATTTCAAATTCAGTTTCCCAGGGAGAGATCAATTATTAGACTACGGTCCAAAATCCAAAATATTCAATTAACAATATTAGAAAACACAGAAAATCATAATTTAAGTAGCTTAAACCAGAACATTCCTATTTGAAAAAGTTAAAAAAATAATTGTTCAATAAACAAAGGTTAGTTTTTGTTGAACGATGAATTGACTAATCTTTTATCTGCTTCTAGTTAAGAAGGGAAGTCATTATTTGATCAATGCAATAAAAAGGAAACTGGATAAGCATGCAGCAGCAACATCCTAATAAATAAGGAAGAGAAAGGGCATTAGTACTAACCAGATGGGAAACACTGGTAATGACATGCATAAACGATGTGTTTATGTGAAAACACCTTCAATGGCTAATATGTTAGCAAACAAAGCTTAATACCACATTATGTTGCTCCTGTGCAACATAAGCTTTCATTTGGAGTATCTGGTAACAAATATCACCTTTTTTGTATCTCTGTTTTCGGTCTCTGCTGTACCATCTCCTCTGGGAATGATCTGCCTGTTTAGCTGATAAATGCTCCCCATTCTGTGTTCACTGACCCCCAAGATATAATTGTTACTTACCCCAAGATACTTGTCCAATCCGAGGTAAGTAAACTCGAACTGCAGATGAACACGGAAGTTCATGTTCTCCACTGAATGGACCACAATGTTTATGAACTGCATGCAAGCAACCTGGAGAGAAACATAAGGACAGTAAAGACTCAATGACATCAATCATTTAAAGGTCCCTTTATTTGTTAATAAAGAAATCAGCCAGTGTTAGGTCGAAAATGTGTGGGCCTACCATGAAGTCAATGTTGCTGTCATCATTGATGAAGTACTCCATCAACTTCTCAAAGCGGTTCCTTTCTCTGCTCACCTGAGAAAGAAATGGAAACATGCATTTTAATTGTTGCCCACAGGGGGGCGGAAGGGTGATATCCTTTACGTAGCTGATCTAAGATACACAAATAGGATATATGTCTTACCCTTGAATGGCCTTTGCAATCACACCCACATGCTCTATAAGTGCTAAAATTATCCCCAAAGTGCATGTGAGGCTTGGAATGTGTCAGTCACAACATGAGTTATAAAATAGAGGAAGTCTAGGACAACGGTATGCCTGAACAAACAACGTTCAGAGTCAAAACAGTAAAATAAATATCTTTAAAAACCTCTGTGAAGTTGTCAAAAGCAGACAGAATGATGTCATGTCCTCCTCTGACCAGACACACTGCAGCCAGCAACTCCAACACAAGCGCTTTGGTCCTGTTGCAGCATAGGAAGGGGTTAGAGAGGGATACAGGCACACAGATAACACACACTTTCTCTCACACAGATGCACACACCTGGGATTCCTGCTGTTGAGGCTGAGGGTGATCTCGTTCACGCAGCATGGGTGAGTCATCACCAGGTTAAAACCAGACTGAAAACAGAAGGAAAGCTTAAACAGCTGGTGCCCAAGAGAGCTGCTGTGTTTAAGGATGCAGGAAACATGATTGTGTTTGGTTTGAGAAAAACAACATTATAAAAGCAACTACCGGTAGTTTGATTTCAGAATGTGTTTTACTTCTACCAAGCACAGTGAAACAGCATTGAGAAAAACATTGGTTTGGTCAGCTCACTGGCTAAAAAACGACTTGTTTGAGAGCATGTTTTTATGCAAAACTTTAGGTATTGGACAAATACTGCACTGTAAGGGAATCAGATTAGGAGGCTTTACCTGGTAGTTCATGATGGCTCGCAGGCACATTATGCACACATGCACATCATCTCTCTGGTAGGATGAATGGGATTTCTTATAAATCTTGTTCCCAATAGTGGAGCTTATTCTGTGGAGGGATAACAGGTGAATAGACACATTAATACATTTCTTGAGGAGAGGGAAAGAGAAGGTGAAGCGGCTGTATGTGCAAATGGTTTAAAGTTGAGGCCCAGAACAGCAGTTTGCCAATTATAACAACACTCCCAGGGCTGTTTTGGATATCCACTGTGTTTGTCTGACAGCTGAAATGTAGTATCAGATGGAAAGGAAAACCAAGAATAAAAAACTCAACAAATAGTGTGAATGAATGCAGTGTGAGAAATTGAACACTTCTCAACCCTAACCCAAATCCAAAAGAACTAGGGTGCTAAATCTCTAATTTAGTTGTTATTAGTACGTTTGAAATGGCTCCATGGACATTGAATTGGAAAAAGGTGTTATACATCACCAAAGGCAATGTTCTGAGAATATGGGAACATTTTATGTCATAAAAATGACACTATATATAGAAAAAAGCACATTTGGGGATGAAAAAAGTAAATAAACATCCTGTGCATTCACAAAATCAATCATTGTGTATAAAGCATCTCCAGATTTATGTCACTGGTTTCTTACTTGCAAAACTTATTTTTAAAAATATTGATTTAACTTTCCTAGACCATGGAAATAACGTATTGGTACTCTTTATTTAAATGGTTTCTATGTTTTCAGGGAAAAAGGCCTTTAGCTTGCCACACTGGTCGTCTCAAATTGTATTTTTCTCCGGTTGGTTGATCTTTCAGTTTTTCACTTTTTATGAGAGAATTTGTTTAACTGTTTTGTAGATCTTGCGAAACAGGTTATTTGCAAAAAGGAAACGATCAGTTCACAGTTCAGCACCACAACAACTGAACTGTTGAAACAACATCTGTTAAACACCTGAACTGTTGAAACAACCATAACATTCATCTGCTGCTTAGAAATTATGTATCTATTTATCTAATATATCATATTCCAATAACTTGCATATAGACTCTTATTGCACTATTTCACTTTTTTTAAACTATTTTTCTTTTCGTATTTACTTGAACTATATGTTTCTGTTTATCTGTGTTATTGTGTTGCACTGGTTGGAAGGAGCCTGTGACTACAGATTGTCCCCCATCGTCAATAACTAAACTGTAGCTATGTTCGTATGACAAAATAAAAACCTTGAACCTTGAACTAAGAAAATGATATGGCATGACCTCTGTCATACGGCACCACCACACCACTTCTGCCTAGTGAGTCTATTGTCTGACTATGCATGCAACCTTAGAAGCTGAACGTTCCTCTTTAGTAGGAAATCTTGATGTGGAGTGCACTTTATATGTATCATTAATTATACATTTCTGAGTACTGGAACCCTCATAGTTGCTGTTCCTCACTAATGGTTCATGTCTGGAGATTCTTACCTCACAGTCAGAGCCCGAGCAGCTCTGGTCATGCCATGTGAGTGAGAGCTCCTGGGGCTCTTGGTCAAGTCTTCCATCGACCTCTCTGCTGGCATTCTTCTTTCTGACAGGCTGCCACCATTTTCAGCACTATCCGCGTCATACCTAAAGGGTTAATATAAGATACATTGTGATAAATAGTCACTTTGTAAGAGCATCGTCATTTTCGGAGGGTTTTTAAACCACACTGGTACTCACGAGGCATCACTTTGTGCATGGGACAGGTATTCCACCAGGACATCCAAACCTTTATTCTGCTCGTTGAGAAACTCTTGAGCCCATCTACAAAAGGAACCACCGTTTTTAAAAAAAGGATGGTGAACGAATGAAACACTGATAAAAAAATGCTTTGTAAATATATCTTAAAGATGTTGCACTTAGATTAGACGTGAAGCAAGAGTTTGTTTCTTTAGAAGGAAGAAATAACATTACGTGAGAAATGATGAATTCATAATCAATAAACCGCGCTATTGCTCAATCCAGTACTTTGTTGACTTCATGTGCGTTTGTGTTTATGTGTGTGTACTCCAACTGACTCCAACTGAACATTAATAATATATTTGTTTATGTATTTCTTCAACATTTACAAGCCCTTTCCATTTTTTTATTTACAAAATAAGCCTCTAGCTGTCTTGAAGAAGACTTATACATGTTAACTTTGGTAATAAATGTATGAAGTGAGAAGTGGGATCATCTTTTCATAGACTACAATAAAATATCACTTCTTGTTGCAACCAGTTTTCAAACCTGGAGGTTGCCACTGGTTTGTAACAGAGTAAAATGTGTTTCTTTTGCTGAGCACATTGGTAAACCAAAAGATATTCCTGTCATCCCTATCTCTTCCACAGATTGATAGTTGGCGGCAATAACAGGGAAAACAGAGTGTTTGAACATCATCATTCTGTTAATGCTCACCCAATGTGATTGGTGCGAAGGGATATCTCCAGATCTTTCAGGACCTGTGTGGCTTCCTGAATCTTTTTCTTTAGCTAAAGTATTAGAAGAGGTGAGAATTAAGACATCCTTTTTGTTCAGATAGAAAATTAAAGACTTGTTAAATATGAAAAGAAGGTGGTCGTTTACACTGACCCTGCGAGACACCCCTCCTTGATCCTGGTAGAAGCTCTTGATCTTATTCAGGTAATTGGACGGGGGGCTTTTCACTTGGAATCGTTCCTGAGGAAGACGTTTTAGAGTCAAAGTACCTTTTGATTCAATTTTATCAGCAACACTGAGATGACTGGACTGAGATGGCACATCTGAAGCTATTATTGCCCCCCCTTGTTAACACAACAGGCACCAAATGCTCACTGTTTCCATGCCGACGCCATCAGTTGTCACCACAGAAACTGTGCTGCAAGGTTTTCACACTGCACTCTGCTCTTTACCACATACCCTATTTGGGTTTTTATGTACTTTGTGTCAACTCTATCTCAGTGAAGAAGTTTCCTGACTCATGATTATTTTGCAACATATATGTTGGGTTTTATTGTGAAAGCAGCTCTTTATCTGTAAAAAAAAAACAAGTTCTTACCTGATCACAGACTAATTCCCACTTCTTGTCATTGTCATACTGACTCAACAGCTTTTGTTTGTCTGGAGGCAAGTTCATGTAGCTCTGAAAAAGACAGAAAGACGCTCATTAATATATGCAAGAATATGACTCTGGATGAAAAAAAAAATTTGAGCTTTGTTTTCTACAATTGAACACCTCCAGTGTAATTCAGCACAACATTTAAAAGTTGTAATCTTTTTATCTTTCTTGCTTAGGCAACAATATTCAAATTTCAACCCAACCAAACCACAGATGTACCTTCTAAAGGGTGTATACCTGCCGGAAATACAGATGACTCATGTTTGCATGCATGTGTTGATGGTTGTCAGTAGGCACCACGCACCAACGCTAACTCGTGTCAACTTCTAAGAAATGAAGGAACTGACATGTGGTGGTGCAATAATGATGTCAACTTTTAAATCACCATGCAACCTTTAGTAAAGATAAAGTTGTTGAAACAAGGCACATTATTACACACTTATTATTTTGTATATATTTGTTGTGTCTTTACTTTGTTACTGGCATTGTTTTAATAAGAGTATGGCAAAATTGTCATAGGACTAACCAAGATTCATAATTCATATAATCTTTCTATAATCTGTATGGTATTCTACATGCATCAAGAACTCCCCACATCCAGAACCTTTTGGTGCCAGTTGACTCAACCAACTAAAGTGTTGACATTTTGCGCAAAAAGGGCAGTTTCACTTATCTCGCTCCACCTACTGTTAAATATTTGACTGATAGAAAAAGGTTATTTCCCCACTCAAATTGCTGTAAGAACTGAATTATTTAATGAACCCACATTAAGTATTATGGATTATTCAGAACCTAATTGGGGAGTTTTAGTTATTAGTTATTAAAGTGCAAGATACTTGAAACATGTATTGGAGCAAGTAGGGTTCTCAATCACTTTCTTTTAAATGAAAAGCCTTTAATTAAATACTTCTATGTTTTGCTCACAGTAGATTTTTGATACAATCTTCCTTTACACTCACAACACTGCTGCGCTCTACACCTGTCATTGGTTATGCAGCTAATACAAAGAAAAGTCATGATTATAACGAATTATCAGTTGATACTGGGTGTGTATCCTAAATATAACATATATAAGTGTGTACATTCAAGCAGTGGTTTGGTCGTGAAATAAAGCTTCATCTTTGGTGGGGGAAGGGAGGAGTCCTGTTGTGGGTTTTGTGGTACAAAGGAAATGTTACTTGCATGAACTTACATGAACATAAAGTAATATACATTTCCCTAAGTTTGGAAAATGTTTTATTTAGGCAAACAATCAATCCTGAATTCTTACAATAAAATAAGGTACAGCCTCGCTCTGAAGTTTGAATATGTGGTGGAGGAAATGAGGTCATACTTTCATGCAACGCCAGTGAGGGCGTTGTAGGTACAAATGGCACAGTCCACCGTTTCCGAGCAAAACATGTCAAACGGATATTTTGAAATAGTTAACGTTAGAGCAAAGCCACACTTATATTTCATGTCCTCTTGTGGCATGACACTCTCAGAAGTTTTGTAAACATATGTGAAAAAGTCAAGTGAATCTTAACATGAACAAAGTTACATATATAATGTGGTAGCCTACATAAGAACTATATATTTGACATTTAAAAAAATCATCAACACTTTTTTGATTATTTTATTTAAGGTATAAAATGTCATGGTCATATTAGGCTGGTTGTTGGCACTTTATATATACAATTGTCAAGGCCAAAGACAAAATCTGAGATAAAGCATGAGGGGTGTCAAAATGCTCTTGACACCCCTTGACATTTTAGTGCTTTATCATCAAATACAATATTCTATATAGTTCATATACGTTTTGATGTGTTATTCTTAATGGTTTTTCAAACAATTAAAGTATTCATCATCAGATTTGGGATTTTCCTCTTGTTGCAAGGATGTTGAAAGAGTGGTGGAACTGTTGCTTTCCGGTCTTATGGTCTAACTCATGTAAATAAGTTGCTCAACTTCCCCTTGGGACCAGCCGCCTGAGCATGCACTAAATCACCCTGTCCCTGAACAGCTATTGATGATCTTTTTTGAAAGCACACATTGGCAAATTGACATCTTCACTGGATCGCATTTAAAGCAGACATTTTTTAAAACGTAGCCATCTGGCCCTGAAAGAAAATGGGCCTCAGTGTTTGGATATTCTTAAAAATATCTAAGAAAATGGGAAATGTTGCCATCACTTACAGTCTGTATTTAGTTCAAATGTTTTTTGGCGGCATAAATCAGTCACAACCCACACGTTTTCAAACAGGGCAATTGCAAAGTTGTGACTCTGAATCATATACCTGCATAATTTTCATAGATCTAACATTTAGCCTCTATTACAAAGCCCAAGCTGCTATTGTTAATACACCAAGTGCATCATCTCTATTTTTGTGTGCAGTAAAGGTGTGTGCCTGTCCACTCACCAGCACCACATTGAAGCGCTCCTCCAGCTCCTCCTCTGGGGGCATGGGCAACTTGGGGGGAGCCGGCTGCTTCTTCTGCAAAGTTGGAGTGGGTTCTCCCATTCCTGAAGCTCCTCCGACTGAGGTTCTGGCCTCTCGGCCCTCAGTCTGTTCCTGCTCCAGGGCCCCTGTGGCCACATTCCCCATCACGAATCTCCACAAGTAATCCAGGAGGAAAGCTTAACACAAACAAACTTCTGAGAAATATGTGTACTTCAAAACAGAGTGACACAAACTGATCACTCTGATTGACAACAACAAGAAGGCCTAAAGAAACCAAGTATTTTGGCCTTTAGGAGTTGAACACCAAGCCTCACTAAATCCACATGAGTCCTGAGGGGAGGTTGGGTGATGAAAGAAGGTTTGTCTGTCCTCCCATCAACCTGTTCCTCTCTGTCTTCAAGTACCTTTGAGAATAAGGCACCACGCCTTGTGGGGGCCTGCTGCTCTAGCAAAAGACCCACCTAGTTTCACTCACTTGTCTCTATATGTGTTGACCGAGAACTCTCCTGGAGAGTGACTAGAGAGGGCTGCGTGTGAGAGGAAGGAGAGTTGAGTGTGACACACTCTGTAACACAGACAGAAACCGCAGAAGCACAAAAGCAGAAGAGTAACTTCCTGTGCATGACAGCAACAGAAGCTGGGGTGGAGGACAAGGTGGAAAATAAACATGTTAACTGTTGTGCTTGTACTACTATAGTGGTAGGTGATAGAGAGTAAAATAATGTTGCACAGGAAGGAAAGCAGAAAGATTGTTGAAGTTTAAGGAGAATTGCTAACCCAGCAGGTGCAGAAGAAACAAAGCAAAATGAACCAACAGGCAAAAGAAACGTTATCCCATGAATTAACTTTCACTGCACCAAAAATTCTTATCTTAAAGAGTGTTTAATTTGCATGGGTTTACATTTGTTTTAGTCACTTTCCTTCATGTTAGGCCAGGTTGATGTAGAAGTCAGGTAAGAGTAGATTTCCCTGAGCGACAAGGTATAGGAGGAAAGATTGTACAACAACGCCACTCAGCGTTTGAAGCCAACATCTGCATGTATAATTGCTGCCTTCGCGGTCTCCTCGGAAATCGTTAACAATGTTAATCGACATCAGAGTTATAACCTACCTAGCTAAATATAACAGTCAATATGTGCAAATAAATGCACAGGACATGGACCCTGTAACGAAATAACGGTTTACTAGTTAATACTATTACAAACAGTAACATTTCATGATGAAGCCTACCTGTTCTTGACAAACGTGTGTACAAGAACAATTTCGATTTGGGGAAATAATATTAAAGTTAGTCGCGGACAATTTTTTTAATTCAAAGAGCAAACCTCTTTTACTATCTGACATCGTTTGGTCTGTGTGGAGTTCTTTTTTAAGTCTGATATTTGAAAGAACTATACACTTTTCGGCAACTTTGGTGGGAAATACGAGAAGCACTCGAAGGCAGCAGCAGAGCTTATTTTACATTTCAAAATGACGGACCCAACAACGTCGCCCGAGGATCATTGGAAAGTAAGTAATGTTAGGTGACAACAACTTTTTGTTAGTTCTTAGGTCTGATGTGTGACGGAACTGATATGTGGATACATGTCATATCTATAAATTGAAGTTTTGCTAACACGAAGAAGGAGCAGGGCTTTGTTAGCTAAAAAGCTAACGCTAGCTAGGTGACAGTTTGCAAACGTCACAGAGCTATTAGCTGTTAGCTCGTTAAGTAAACAAATCGTCCTGAAAGGGGAAACTAGTGTTCCACGTATCTGCACCCACAATAAATAACATTTGTTTTTTAACATTGCATTGTTTCTAACGTCCATGTGAAAGCGAAGTGCATATTCATTAAAAGTCAAATGTGGTGCAGCACCTTAAATTGTCTCAGAAATGCATTGTTTTTGTAGCCCCACCACAATAGTGTGAACCGTGTGAAGCAAGAACAATGTATATGCCCTCAGGATATGACTTAGATCCCTTTCCCTTGTCAGAAGCAATGGCAAAAGCTATTACCAGGCGTTGTGACGTGATAGTATGTAATAATCTAGCTCTTTTTATTGAAATAAAGCTGTATCGAAATATTTCGGTAAAGATGTTGAGCCCATGTGAAACCTTTTTTGGGGTTTTATTCGGGGAACCGATACATATGATGATGTTAGAGGTAGAGGGAGATACACCTTTGGTCAGAGTAGTTATGGTCTAATAAACATGTAGCAAGACCTAGGGTTGAAATGGTCTATGTTTACAACTGCGGTAGGTTAGTTTTAAGGTTTGATATTCTACATCTACTCTGGATCCAGCGGTGTCTTTTAACTAAATAATACCTGTTTTTGGTACATCTTTTTCAACGACTGATGTGTTGTGAATGTGATGTTGTGAAATGCCTTGTTATTATTTTATTATTTTATAATACTTTAATAACATTTGGCAGTTTTTTGCTTAATTTGTATTTATTTATTTTTGCCTTTAGTGTTTTTTTACATTTTCAACAAAAACATTTTTTTCAATTGAGAAATCTGATCACATTTAAATAACATCCACATCATGTTAAATAATGACTCCAAAAGTAAATGCTGCATTGCATAACTACACTGTACAAGTATGACACACCTCTTTCATTTGTATAGGATTCTTATTGCGTTTTTTATTTCATATGAATATTTAATGAAAATTCAGCACTTTTTTAATTGCAAACTATATAATTTGTCTAAATCTTACACATCAGGTGACCCAGAGACTGCAATTCAATGCAGCATTGTACAACAACTCGAGTGAATGTCTATTGTTTATCAAACCTAAAGATAATAATAATAGACGTTATTTATATAGCACCTTTTGTGCAAGGGCTTTACAGATACAGAGGCTGATCACTTCACTGCAGTACTTTCTCAGAGTTTACCTTCTGGAATTATTGGATACAAACTCAACTTGAATGGGGGAACCAAACACTACAGCTACTTGTGTG
Organism: Notothenia coriiceps; assembly: GCF_000735185.1. Lineage (NCBI taxonomy): Eukaryota > Metazoa > Chordata > Actinopteri > Perciformes > Nototheniidae > Notothenia > Notothenia coriiceps. The sequence continues at coordinate 254,735 of NW_011341659.1, forward strand.
TTTTGGTGCCCTACATCAAAAAGTGGATCTGTGATTGAAGTAGTGATTGGCTGCACCTCTGTATCCTCCTGCATGTTGTGATTTGGTATCATTTGTGTAATTAGGGCAATGCTCAGCGGGGGTTTAGACTGTCTATCGCGCAGGCTAGGTCATTCGACTATTGTCAGTGTTTTTTAGGGCATCACGATGTTTGCCCTTTTTGTTTCCAAATCTCCTCATCTAATTGATATGTTTTCCATCTCCTGTTGTGATGACTCTGCAGACAGACGGAGCTTTCAGTGACAGTGGCTTTGACCCTAGTGAGTAAATACATTTCTTGGCCATGTGATAGTGACCTTGTCTTTCTGTCAATCTTTGTCTTGCCTCACTGTGAAACATCTTTTATGTCGTCTGTCCTGCTCTATAGGTTTCTTTGCTGAAACGGGCAGAAAGGGTTCTATTGTGTCCAGAGCCAACAGCATCGGCTCGACAAGCGCCTCTTCAGTACCCAATACAGGTATACTGTTTGTAACACTGTGAAACTCACATTATTGAAGGGAGAACATGTACTGCAGTTAGCACAAGTAGAACCATTCTAGATATAAGAGGCCGTAACATTGTCATAGTGAAGTACGCAATAAAGATCTCAAGATATAGCGTGTCATAAAAAAAACTTTCAAAAGGTCTCTTAATAAGATATCAAAGGACAGTTCTTGTTTTAATAACGGGCGTTACAAACAGGGTTTTATGGGTTGCATCTGTCAAATAATGACTAGCCAGGCCAGTTTAAAGTGCATTTTATTCATAGATTGAACTTTATTGAAGCATACATAATTAGCTTCTCTGAATTCTGCTTGGATGAAAAATAATGGTCCAACGTGTACTTATTTCTGTAATGAAAGAAAAAACTAAAACTCCAGGATATTCATTTTAAGTAAATATATAAATTCATCTTTAAATCCCATAAAATCTTGCTATGGCTTTAGTCCAAATAAATATGCTTTATCCTCATTATGTGTCCACCAATAATATCAACGTTGTGCATTGCTCAGCGGTCTGATGCGTGTTTCTAAATCTGAGTGTTGACGTATTCTTGAATAGATGATGAAGACAGTGATAACAAACATGAGACGTCGTATAAGGACTCGTATAAAGATCGGCGGAGACAAGCGCACACGCAGGCTGAGCAGAAACGCAGGGATGCTATCAAGGTAAGTCTCACCTCACAATGCTCGGAAAAGCTTTACAGTTATATATTTTAATTTAATCAGTACTTTATCTTTTTTTTTAGAAAGGCTACGATGACCTCCAGTCCATAGTACCAACCTGCCTGCAGCAGTCTGACTTTGCAGTGGGAGCGCAAAAGATCAGCAAGGCCACCGTGCTACAGAAAAGTAAGATGTAGCTCTTCCTTCAGAACATTGTTTGTGTTTGGAATAATGTTAATGCATTTCTTGGATTGCATTGCAGCTTTATTACAACATGGGTGAAGGTCAGTGATGGAGTAAAGGAGTTTTATTATAAAGTTGTTTTCCTGTCAAGCCACTGTTTTTCTTCTCCCTTCAGTCATGTGATACAAACATGCATGAGCTTGTTGCCCAGGGTTACAGTTCCTGCTCACATTACACCAAGAAACAAAAAAGACAGCAATTGAAGAGAACAAAGCAGTTACAGACATATATAATTACAAAAAGAAAGAAACATATATCAATATAAATATTGAAACAGAGATGTCGGCAATTGCTCAAATGTCTTCATTCAAAAAGTGAAAAAGAGGAAGTAGCTGCATTTGGTTTATGGGGATAACACCTCTTGGCAAATGGACAATTAAATCTGTGTTGAGTGAAGAAATCCCTCACGGAAAACGTCTCTGTATTTCTTTGCAGCAATCGACTACATTCATTTCCTTCATAAAGAAAAGAAGAAGCAAGAGGAGGAAGTAACTGTGCTAAGGAAAGAAGTGATGGCGCTGAAAATCATGAAAACGTGAGATTCATAAACATTCTGTTCTCGTATATATCATATTCGATTTAGACTTCTTGCACTATTTTGTATTTTATGATATAACTATGTTGCATTGTTGGAGGAGCTCGGGTCATAACATTTTCATTGCCATTTCTACACTGTAGCTTACAGTGTGTGCATATGACAGTCAAACCTTTGAGTTTGAATTGAAACAACCTAAGTGATGTGTTTTCCCAAGATTTATTCTACTGTCAGGATTGCTGGCAAACTAAGACCTCCCTACTTGTTCTGCTCAGGCAAATCAATTAAATATATAAAATACAAAGAATTGTGTTAATCTTTTACATGAGAGAACATCTTGAGATAGAAATGCTTTAATCGTAGCAATGAAACAACATATAGTGAAAAGTTCAATAAAAGAACGCAATAGGATATCCTATAATTCTTGGTGTTGATTGTATTTGTGACACTTGCTCAAAGCAATTAGGGAATCAGTTGTTGCTATTAATTGAATCGCATATCTTAAGATGCAGTGATTTTCTTTTTAAATAGCAACTATGAGCACATTGTGAAGGCCCACCAGAACCACCCTGCGCAGGGAGAGGATCAGGTGTCGGACCAGGTCAAGTTCAACATCTTTCAGAGCATCATGGACTCCCTGTTCCTGTCGTTCAGCAACTCTGTTTCAGTGAGCAGCTTCAAAGAGCTCTCCGCCTGCGTCTTCAGCTGGATCGAGGAGCACTGCGAGCCACAGGTATGGAAGACTTTAGACGCTTTGGGACAGCAGATCAGACTCCATCAAAGTTGCTTTTTGTTGATGATGAGTCACAGGTTGTGTGCTTCTTCTGTTCTCTCTTAGACGCTGAGGGAGTTTGTCGTGGGAGTGCTCCGGCAGCTCAATGGACAGCTTTATTGACTCAACTCTCCGACAAACTGACTTTGGGCTTGCTCTGGCCTCTCGGCATGGGGTCAACACTTCAATCAGCCTCAGGCCACACCAGTATTTACACTCAATCCCTGGCTGCAATTGGATTACCTCAACCTCACACTATGGGCCGAGACGAGACGTCGGGTTGGATTGAGCAGTCACATGTTTTCAGAGAAATCCCCCCCTCATTGTATTGTACATACCTACCGTTGTGTATATTTCAGCCTCTGCTGATTGTTCTGCTTTGAAATGCAAGGGGGAACACAAACTTCATTTGAAAAACTGTTTTCAAATGAATGTATACAGTGGAGGAAATAAGTATTTGATCCCTTGCAGATTTTGTAAGTTCACCCACTGACAAAGAAATGAACAGTCTATCATTCTAATGGTAGGTTTATTTGACTAATCTCACTAAGTGAGAGTAAGAATATCAAATAAAATCCAGAAATTGACCTTATATAAAAGATGATTGATTTACATTTAACTGTGGGAAATAAGTATTTGATCCCCTTGCAACAAACAATAATTCAGGAGAGGATCTTCAGAGGAGTGGACCACAATCCTTCCTGTGATGTGCTCAAACCTGGAGACCAACTAAAGAAGTGTCTGACCTCTGCCTGTCCAACAAGGGTTTCTCTTTTATATAATGTCAATATCTGGATTTTCTTTGATATTCTTACTCTCACTGTTTATATTAACCTACCATTACAATTATAGACTGATCATTTCTTTGCAAGTGGTTAAACTTACAAAATCTGCAAGGGCTCAAATACTTCCTTCCTTCACTGTACATACATACAGTTTCATATTTCAGCCTCTGCTACGACATGCAAGGGGACACAAACTCAGAAGTAAAAAAACTGTTTTCAAATGAATGTATATGTTTAACGCATCACTTACACAAGAAGGTGTAGACTGTAGAGGGCATATAGTTTGAATTGGCCGCAGTTCTACTTAAATAAATCAAAACCAAGACTCCTCTCCCAGATTGATAATAGTAATTAAACCTAGCTAATAGAAATAGAGAAGGCTAAAGGAAAAAAAACCTCATTAGCCAAGTCCTGGTGCTAATGGCTGCTCGGCTTCAGTGCACACATGTGAGTCAGCCATACCTCTCTGGAGCACAACATGCTAATGCTATACTACTGGAGGGTTTCTCCTAACTGGAAACGGGAATACACTATTACGTTTGAAAAACTTTTACTTTTATGTGCATTGTTCGTTAATGTATCTGTCACAAGATGACATGTATGCTTACATCTCATGGATGACAGTTATGCAATGTAGGCAGCATAAACCATTTTAGAAAATTATTTATAAAATATGAACTTCAACGCACATTGGGAGGAGATTCTGTATAGTTAGTTATTCAATGTCTATGAAACATTTTCAGGAGATGTTCAATGAAAAGTGTCGATTCTGCAATCTTCTGTGGTCTACAATAAGCAGTCTTAAAATTAAGTTGTTTGAAATGTAATCCTTGATATTTCAATTTCAAGTCAGTGTTGTTGCTTTAATCACAGGGACATTTATTTGTTGACTGTCTTGTTGCCTTGTTATTTGTTGTGTTATAAATGTAATCTACTGTAAATACACATTGAAAGTGAAATCCACAAATCAAAACACATTAAACGATTGTCCTGTTTTAAGTAGAATGGAAATGAAGTGCAGCTGAAAAGGACAGATCATACAAATGGCTAACATCCAGCTACAAAAACCTGTTAAATAGTTTGAATATAGTCGAGTAAGAACTTGAGAATATCTGTTGGCACTTCATTGACGACAAGTACTATCATGAACATGTAATAACTTGGAAGCATTACATAGTCCAGAAACAGTACCAAAACAAGAGGGAAAAACATGACAACCTGCCATAATCCCTTAAGGTCTTTTATTTACAGTTTTCCAAAAATAGGGAACAATATGGATTATAACATGAAAAATAACATACAGCTCTCAAAGCTAATAACTAATTCAATGTCATTTTCCTCAGAACTCAGGATTGCTTTCATGGCTTTTATTTAAAAAGGGTCAAATAAACCAACTATAAGGTGACAAGCATGTGTAAATCTAGAAATTCCACGTTTGAGTCTCGCTCGAAGCTTCTTTTGTATATATATTCTTTTGTTAAAGATGTACAACTATACATAAACAATACACTGTGGCCCGTACTGCTCTGAGGTGTGAGCTATATTCTCAGCTAAGTGTGGCTAAGCCGAAGGAACAAGCTTTTTTTAGACATTTCAAGTACTTGGAACGACCACCTTACAGTCCTCATCGGTCTCAACTCCAACTTCCTCCTGCGAAGGAAACAACCATAATGACTGATTAAAAAGAAATACTGGCACGAAGGCAAAACACACATGCTGTAGACGGTGGCATAAAGTTCAGTTTCAGAGAGTTGGTCCGAACAGCTCGTTTCACTCACCAGGAACTGCTTTTTGCTCTTAGGATACCCTTCCAGGATTGAATCCATCATGTCTGAAGCCTGAGAGAAACAGCACAGCTACGTTTAGGAGTTTAGTTACAACAGCTCGTGTTCTTGTGTTGTAAGTCTACAAAGGATTTTTTTATCGCATCTATTCTAAATAAATAATGTATTATTATTTTCATCAAAGATTTATCATCCGTTATATATAGTTTATGATATATTCTTTGTTTTAAAGTGAAGACAATAATATTTTTTTAAAATAGTGATTTCTTCAGTTTGCTTGTTTTGTCCAATTAAAAATACTTTAAGATATTTAATTTACTATCATATATTAAAAGAAGAAACACAGATTGACATACAGTATCTGAGAAGCTAATGCTTAAAAAATGTCAACCAATCAATCAGCTCTTTGGACATTACCAGTCTCTTCCTCTTCTTCCACTCTTTCACGTAAACATTCCGGTCTGTGTAAACCTGTAAATAAAACATGATGAGCATTTTACCACCATACAGCAAAAATCTATTAAAGTATATTGAGTATGTTTCTGAGATGGTTACCTTCTCTCTCTCTTCGGGTGTGACGTGATTTGTGGCCGACTTTATTTTCTCCACACGCGCTTTGTACCCCGAACACTCTGCTTTCAGCTCCTTGATCTCTGACATCACTTCCTCTGTTCTCAGGGCGCTGTTAAGCTCCTTCACCTCTGTGAGCCAAGATTTCAAACAATGTAAAACATTCCCTTTTATAATGCATTCAAACAAAAACACGGTACCTTAAGCATGGAGAGGAGTCATTTATATCATTTACAGAAAAGGGGCGAAGCCTGCGAGCTAGTTCAGGCAGTCAACTCGAGCACTTATGCTGCATTCATACATAAAGGCAGAAAACTCATAGTATATTATATTAATACAAATGGAACTTCAAAGAATGCTATAAAGAGGTTGCAAAAAAGTAAGTATGTCAAAAATTAAGAAATAAATATTACAAAAAGTCAGGAATGTTTTGTATGGTGTGTAAAAATTATGATAAAAGTTTTAGAATCGCATGTTATAAGAAGTCATACACAATTCATAGTATGGCTGTCTCAAAAGAATAGTATAACTGGTATAGGATGAGGATAAGCCGTTTACTACACCTGCATCCAGCTGTCTGCAGCTCTGGGTGATGGACTGCACGTCTGCGCTGAGCTGTGAAATCTGAGCGTCCATCGCCTTCAGTTCTACATCATCCACGTCTTTAAACTGAGACTGTAGGGAAGGTACGCAGCAGAAGATTAATCTAAACAGCAGTTTTGGCCCTTTGCTGCCTCCTTTCCCTGACAAAACTGTATTCAGATGACAGGACTCACCTGATCAGCGAAATAAATCTTTTGCTTGTTGTATGATTTCTCCTTTATCTTGCCCTCTAGAGCCAGCAGATCCATAGCTTTGACCACTGCCTAGTGAATCACAATAAACAATCATTAAATGTAAGCTACACACATATAAAAACATTTATGTGGCAAGTATTTAACTCACTGTTTTTCCCAATCCATGCTGCTTCTGTAAATTACAAAATACATCCTGAGAACTGTATGGTCGGTTCTTCTCATTCAGATATGCAAGGATGACTGACGTGCCTGTGTCATATAGAAGGACACAAACATTTCAAAATTATTTGTAACATTATGCATCAACATTAATCACTCAGTGCCTGTAATGTGTTGTTCATTTATACTTGTAATACCCCTCTGCTTATAAAGAGTGAGGCCAAACTATTATAAACACATCTCAATACAATGTAGTTCATTATAACAAAAATGCAAAAATACAACCTCAATAATGAAATTATTATTCAAATTACACATGTCTGACAATGTCAACGAAACTGGATTTTATAAACTTCACGAAGTAAGGAATATATGGAAGAGTTGCATTGAATTGTACAGGTGTAACTTGAACAATTGCAACTCAGCGTACAAACAATTATACTCTACAAACCTCAAACATAGCCAGAAATGACAACTACATTTGTTTGTTCTTTAATGGTTGTTTTTAAATGACGCCCTTGACGCACTTTAATGGAAGCGTTAGGTTAGCCCTTATTATCGTAGTTTATGTTTAATGTTAGGTCTTAAAAAGCTTAAGACAATGAAGGTTTATGTTATTTAACATTATATAAATACGCCCCATATACGATTCTTTGAAATAAATGTACTTTGTAAAAGTGGGCGTATTTGGAGTGAGCTCTCATATTGTTTAAGAGCTAGCTTATTATTATAAGGGCTATGTAGCTAACGTAAGGTGATAGCTTCTGAGCTCAAACTGTATTTCAGTGAAACCATACGACTGCCGTCCTCCATATGAGGGTCAGATACGACACCTAACATGTTACAGCCAAACACATCATGACACTAAGTCTTACCGTTATCCTTCTTACTCATTTTCAACTTCTTCAAAGACGCTATTTGTTTTTAGCTTCCAAAACTGAGTTTCGCGCGAAACATGCGTCACGGAACAGATCGTCTATGCTTTAAGATGCATCACACTAAGATATCTCTCCTGCTCTGCGAGAGTAGTGCGGACAAGCTTTGAGTTTATATTTGCGTAGATTTGCTCTTCGACACATGTTGTGTTTGGATTTTCTCTCAACAGCGTTCTTTTCAAAGTGATTTAATTAATCTGCCGCAAATAAATTAGTTGTTATTACATTTTCACGCTGCAAAAAAAAGAATACTTCTCTTTCCGCCAAAGAAATCAGAGTGAGAGCTCAGTAGTTTTGACTACGTTTAGAGCCAATTTATCTAGGCTGTGTTTTTATGTGGGCAAATGTGTAGGAATTAAAATAAAAATCTACCTCATTGATGTTGGTAGAAAAACATATTTGTGACATATTAATATTAAATGGTTTCCAAACAGGGGGTTTGTTGATTGTTGTCTTAAATAACAAACTTTAGAATTGTCTCAAGAGCTTTATCTGTATACGTCATCTGAGATCACTGTACACCTTGTAATGTAATAATACCAAAGAAAGCCTTAATTGCAAACGTTTTATTCAATACGATTCTCACATCAAAACCAGTTACAGAGAAGAACATATACTAAAATGCACGTTACATTATCAAACTGAGGAACAGACTCTTCATGGAGCAGCGATGAGCAACATTCTGTTTAACTGAGGTGCCAAAACCAAGTCAAACAAGTAAGACTAACTTCTTCTCCTCCTCCTTCTTCTTTCACCCTAAAATCCAAGCAAGTATCTATCAGTGCACACTTTTTTTACTTCACCTCCATAAATGTGGATCCAGCCGTTTTATATGCCAACTTGTCATCTGTAGCTATGATTTCCCTCTCAAAAGAACGCATTTAAAGAAATGTTTTCAGCCATTAAAATCCCAGCAATGTTACACTTTTTGATACATGCATTTAAATACAATTCAACTGTGGCTCATTTAAGTGTTAAGTGCCATTTCCGCAGTAAAGTGATATGATTTGTCTATCAAAAAGAAAATCAGGCTGACCAGCACACAAAGCCACATTAAACCTTTACATTCTAACCCTCTAACAGAAGGATACATTTCTATTATCAATTTTGATGTAAACATGTTTCCCTATTAAAATAGTAACATATCCATGAATTGAATAATACTTGATTGTTTTCTCCTTAAAAAAAAAAAAATGCAGCATGACTGTCAACTACATGAAATTCAAGGATGATAAAAGATAGGACATTTGTTTAAACATTACTTTAAAAAAGAAAAGAAACACACAGGTATTAAACATGGACATCATATATTATCGAGCTGTATTAAAGGGCAGGAAAACAGCAAAAGGATTCTGAACTTGCACAGAAAAAGAAACAGACCTCCCCCTGGGAAAAAAAACTCTTTAAATAAAATAAACAACAAACCTAAGATCAAGAGTTCCTCCAGGACAGATATCTTAAGACTGTAAGGGGTGATTTAAAAAAAATTAAATAATCTAACAAAAATACATTGAGATGCCTTCATATGTTAGACAGCAGGAAAGAAAATCATAAAGGAGAACTTAAAACCTTTATCCTAATATTAATTATCATGGAAGAGGATAGCCGTCTAAATCCACAACAACTGAAAAGTGTTTAAAAACGGTTAATTAAAATCTGTAAACCTGAAATATTGTAAAAGAGCATGGCTAAATAACTTTAAGGACAGCAGAGCACTAACATCAACATGAACTGCTGTTCCTTTGTCACATTTGATGAAAGCCAATGAGGGGTTAATTTATCTTTCACAAATGACAAAACAACTTGAACATGTATTGCTGTACAATAATGTCATTATCATAGTAACATGGCTCAGCCTAACCAACAGGAAGGTCATGTTTGGTCCCATGTTGAATAGCCCTGTAAGATGTTATGGGCACTGTTGTTCTGTATTTACAGACATTATAGACAAGGTGCTGCTAATCACAATTCTGCAACAAGCCTCAATAATGCTGGTTTGTTTAATGTTCGAATGGGGTTTAGGTTTGTTGTGGCCATTGCTATTGCTCAGCCTACAAAGAAAATATTTTCTGGATGATCAGGGTTTGAAAGTACAGGAGAACAGAGTTAGAGAAGATACAAATAGGAATCAGGTTCTTCACAGTGTTAACTGATGCTAATCAGAAGCAGGGCTGCTGGAACCTTAAATCCTCTCTCACTCACAGCAAGTTCACACACACACACACTCACAGCAAGTTCACACACACACACACTCACAGCAAGTTCACACACACACACACACACACACACACAAACACACGCGCGCACACACACACAAAACACACACACACACACACACACACACACACACACACACACACACACACACACACACACACACACACACACACACACACACACACACACACACACACACACACACTACTGTGGTTTACCCAGAAAGTTAGACAAGAAGTTAGACCCCTGGCTCTCCCCCCGTCTACTACCCCCTCCTCCTGCGAGGGGGTCCATCTGGTTCAGTTCAGACTGATCCAGCATTTCAAAGTCCTCTCCGTCCAAGTCTGTGTCAAGCTCAGAGCTAGACTGCTTACGGTAGCTCCGACGGGCTCCAGCCCGTGGAGGGCCTTCTCTGCGGCGGGGGGCAGGGGGCCGAGGTTGCAGCGCCCCGGCCAGAGCTGCCTGGATCATGTTGCTGGCGATGACTCCGGCCAATTCCCCGGCGAAATCTGACGCAGGCGGCAGGCCGCTGAGAGAAAGCTCTTCATCCAGATCCTCCTGATCAGAGTCCAGATGGGCGTCCATCACTGAGGCGCGGTAACTAGCCAGCCCAGACATGGCCAGGCTGGGTAGACCGATGCTCGTGTCCTCGTCGTCGTCCATCAGAGTGGCGTCAGGGTTTATGGAGGGGAAGTCTTGGAGGTCCTGAGCAAAGGACTCCTCAGCATCACTGTGCCTGTCAAAATCTGACCAGAACACAGACAGGGACACGGTGAGGGACAAGAACAACCCAAAACAAATAAAGGAAGAGGAGAATCGCAGCACTTACCCTCAGAGCCCTCTGTGAGTGGGGTCTGCCCACGAGATAGGTTAAAGGTCCCATTATCAGTGTAGGACATCTCAGCATCGGAGTGCTCAGAATCAGTCATCGCCAGTTCTTTTGCAACAATAGCATCATCAAACTACGAGAGAAAACAGAATAAAAATGTTGAACATGTGTTGTATTTTTTAAATATATGCTAAATGTTTTAATTAACTCTTAGGTTGTGCTATAAAAAGTGTTGTAAACTACCCCTATTCTCTCATCTCTTGCAGGTGTTACCACACAATGACACATGAGAGACATAGCACATGATGTGAACTTTCTAACCAAAGCAAGAAGTGGCTCAAGCTATTTTTATAATTAGAACAAGCATACTTTACAGAAGACAGACTGCGTGTGAACGTGGGAACACTTCTACATTATGCTGTTTCAGCTATTAGAGACTATGTTGTCTCTTACCTTCTCTAACAAAGCATGACACATTTTAGTGTAAGTTGTGAGATAGAGACAAATCTTATTTACAAGTTGAAGAGTTAATAAGGAATCCACAAAATACATTAAAGAAAAAAAAATGTAAAAATTACTTTCCCAGGTTTATTTTACAAAAATCTTCAGATTTGTCAGTCATTTAAATATTTAGAGACGTTTGGATTCAAACAGACTTACCGTTGGGCAGAAAGCAGCCAACTCCTCCTCGCTGTCACTGTCTTCCCCTGAAGGGCCACGGAGAGGCCTCCGCAGGACTGCAGACAAATGGAAACACAAAGGCAACATTTTAACATTGACAGTCACTAACAGTGCATGTGATCTGTGAGTTAAGTGCAAACAACATCACTTGGTTTGATACCACCAGAGGCCAGTCACACATTATTAATATGTAAGTCATTTCAGCAACAAGAACCTCATAGAAATGTTATTCAAACAAACTATGACCCCCAGAAGAACAGTACTGTTATCATGTGATATCCATTTGTTTATTTTCAACTTGGGCTTTGAAGGTTTTAAGTATAAAAAGTAGCAGACATTAAATAAAAGGTGTTTTACTACTTACACTGATTATCAATAGGCTTGGACATCATGAACCCACAAACACTGAAGTCCAGTCGCTGCAGGACCGGATCCAGCTTCACACACACATGCTGAAAAATCCTGTAATAGGCTCCCAGAGGAGCGAGGAGAGAAGCCCATACTGCAGGAGAGGAAGAGAAAACTAGTCATTATAGAGAAGGAGGGAATAGTTTGATAATAAAGACATCATAAATAGGTAATGCCACGTAATTGCTTGGTAATAACAATGGGTATATGTGGGCAACATAAGACCGAAATGTATTTAACAGAGTCAAATGGGGCCAGAAACAACCAGTAACAATGTGGAAACTTGTATATTTAACAACAAGGCAAAACTCTTACATAAAACTAATGTAATAATGGTATCGGTAACCTTCTTTAAAAATATATATATATCACGGCAATAATTGGATAAAACACGATGTTAATATGATTACATTAATAGGGTTATAACCTGATGATAATAAGGCAATATACGTTTTTCACAATATTTTAAGCCACTATCAGAGAATATGATCAAAATGACATGAAAGTCTCTGAAGTCAAATTGCTAATAACCATATTATAATGTTGAACTTGATCCCTACTTATGTTCCGAATTAAATTATGTTTAACGCTGTGACTCGTTACCCCAAAACAACCACTTAGGGGTTTCTGTGTAATAACCATAAATTAGCCGGCCTGCAAAATACCCAACTACATGCATCTTTTTTTAAATGTTAAGATAATATTAGATCCACACAAACATACAGAGGCATGACTCAATATGTTATTACCAAACTGTAATGTGAACTTCTACCGGGAACTACTTTTGGGCTGCTACTTTTGGGCTAACCCTTCTTCTGCGTCAGAGCAGAAGTCTTGGCCGCCCTCCCAGGATCTGCAGCCTACACTGGGTGGAGGTTGGGAGATGAGCCCAGTCTCAGGCTGACCTCCTTAGCTTTCTGTTAGGCTCCCTTTCCCTCCCTCCCTCCCTCCCTCACTACTTCCTTCCTTCCTTCCTTGTGTGCCTCATCCTGGATTTAATCACCTCACAGGATAGGCTGTGTAACCGGGACCCAACTGATCAGGTTTCACCCCCCCATGTATTTTTAATAGGACGAGTTAGGCCAGTTTCCCTGCCTTAGTGAAGGAGCCTGGATCTGTAGTAAGGACTGATAAACTGCAGGGACTCACAGGCAGAGTAGGAGAGCACTAATCCAGGAATGTAGCGTCCAACCCCAGCCAGGCAGGTGAACACGCCACAGGTCAGGAGGCAGAACTGACACAGAGCAACCACACACAGGAGATTAAGTCAGCTCCTACAATCCATGCTGACTATGGTGCAGTTATACACAGCTGACAACTCAAATAGGAGAGCAGAAACATTACAGACTGAAAAAAACTCAGATAAGAAAACAAGTCAGATTTTCTCCCTGAATTAATTGGCAATACTTAGGATTTTGATTTGGCATGATGATTAAATTGTGACGGACAAATTACACTATTTAAAAAGGCGGTTTCCACATGCTGTGATATACTGTATATTTGATGACCTTCAACTACAGTATATTTATAATCAGTGCCATATTTCCATTTGTTTTGCTGGCCAAATGTACACACTGCATGATGGTTTAGTCGCACACAGATTAACATCACAGTCACACATACACCATTTTGTTATTGTTTTGATTATGTTCTCACATGAAATTGAAACATGCTTTAAAAAAAAGTGTGGATGTGCAGGAAAACGTTTATTTTGAAATGTGTTAGAGTTATAGAAGGTCCTGTAAGAGTCAATGTTTTATAATTAACATTCAACTGTTTTTGTGACCTGCCAAATATAATTCTTAGCAATAAAATAAAATAGGGATCTAAAAAGAGACTTTTTCCAAATTGTAGGTGTCCCTCACCTTGCCGGGGTAAAGTTGTTTGAACTGCACCACACTGGATGTGAAGACGGCTCCACTGACCCAGGCCTCAGCGATGTGGTGGCACAGTTCAGGCACGCTGAGGACGCCAGGCTGCACCAGACCCCAGCTGGACAAAGAGAGGAAATGGTGAGGAAACACCCCAGGCTTTCTATTTATACTATTGTTGTTGTTGTTGTTATTATAGTTGGAATACTTGCTGCTGTATTAACACACCTCTCATTTTCTGGTTCTTCCAGGTTTCTGACTGTGGAGAGAGAGAACATTCATCACTTTCAGAAACATACTGAGCATACAATAAATAAAAAGCTATCATATCAGTTACAAATTCTTTCTAATTCTTTCTAATTCAACAACAGGTTTGAGAGATTAACTGTTACAGATGTAATATAAATCACTTGCAAAGTCCAGAATGTATGGCTGTCAATAAACGGCACATCTTTCTGACAAAGTACCCTTGTTACAATCTGGGGAAAGGAAGAAGCAGTCTGTTAGAAATATATACAAAGTCACATGTAGCACACCTCTAATCTCTGGCCAGATTTGATTTCTCCAGGTATCAACAGTGACAATCAGAGCCAGACCAAAAGCCAGCAGGAACAGCAGGCGCAGCGAGGTCAGGGCGAAGAACCTGGAGGGCAATAAAACAAAGCAAATACATGAGCAAAATACACCTTTAATGAGTAAATAATAAACAAAGTTTACCAAAACAGTGTCACAGATTCAATCACTTAGTACAGAATTTATGAAAGTAATGATGTTTATTCAGAACTAAAAAAAGTGAAAGTGGTGAAGTTTAAAGTCAAGTGTTCCAAGTGATGCACTCGTTTCAGAGAACCTGAATGTTTGTTGACCACAACACCGTTTACAGATTAACCTAACAAAGAATGTGTTGGCAGAATGTGGGGTGTTGGTATTTGGGGTAATACTGCAATAAGCAGCTAGTTGGGGAAAAACATAAAATGCAAATGTATCAGTAAACCAATCCCTGGTACGCACATAACAATATATCAACTTGCAAATTATTGCAAAAAAGTGTCAAAACAACGCTTCAACATTGTTTGAAGATACATTTTATTGTATGGTTCAATTTCATTGTATTATTTTGTAAGCTATATCCATTTCCCCCTTGGTGCTCTAAGAAGGTTAAACCAGACCTCCAGTCAGAATGGTTGCCTGTATCTCCTCCTCGTCTCCATGTGACTTGCCATTGTCAGTTGCTTCATGCAGATCATTAGTGTATATCTTTGCCAGCAACACTGAGTGTTTTGAAGCACAAGTAAAAGGGAGACATGCCTCCAAGTCTAATCTAATAATGTCTGAATGCCTGAGCTCCACAAGCCAGCCTAGTTTCCCAGGTCAGTGGTTCTCACCATACAGCAGTATCAATTTCACTTCATTTAGCCGAAATATATCCTTTACGCTCTCCTTTTGGTTTCTACTGTACTTGGTTCTTGATGTTCCACCAACAGATTAAGCGAGAGAAAACAAACGCCAACTATTTACATATTTCATTTCAGCCCAAATAAAAATAGTTCTTACTTAGTGTCTTATTTATTTCATATTAAACCAGATATCTTTGGGTTCGGATGGAAAAAAACAGACATTTAAATACATTATCTAGGACTTTAAGGAGGAAAAAATATTATTGGTAAAACAGAAACTGCTATTCACGGACATGGGCTTAATACTTCTAAGATGTACGGCTTCAATGGAAATGGTAAAGTAGATAATCCACAATGGCACCACGCTGTTATCAAGAGGAAGAAAACCGTTTGTCCAGGAGCCACATGAGAGATAAGGTGGAAATGTTTTTAGTGCATTAACCATACACAACCATCATCAATGATGTGCTGCAATGTTTTAAAGTAAGGTGCAATACCCCCTGTTGCTTTACATGTTAATTGATCAGATGATTGATGACAGATTCCCCTTACAGCATTAACACTAATTGAACCATTGTGCATTTGGCGCGCGCATGTCTTTTCTGTGTATGCACTTTGAAAGCAACAACATATAAGTCTATCTCTTTGTATGTGCACAGAGAGCTGATTCAAACGGCCATTACATCTGATTCTGAGTGTGTCTATAAATAGTGCCACTAGCCAGCCATCTGCCCTCTTTTGAATTGACAGGTGAACATTGAATTGTGTAGAATCACCATCTGCTTGAGGTCACTGGCTCTCACCCAACAACCAGCACACACTGTCTGTATTGTCTGGATGTAGGTTGCCAAAACAGAAACAGAACTACAAAATGTACAAAGTTTGAGCTGAAAACTTACCAGAACACCACGTTGACCACCGTGTAGATAAGCACACACTGTAAGGGTCTCTCCCACACTAGGACGGACTGTAGGTAGGTCAGCACGGGCTCGTAGGGCCCCAGCCTGGACTGGAGAGCGGCTTTGACAGCCCGCACCTGGCCGTCTCTCTCGCTCGAGCATGGTCGACTTCGCATGCAAATACTAGACCCCTGCTGGGCAGAGCCATCATCCAAGGGTGCACTTTCCATTGCCCCAATGTGCGCCATCTTAGCTGTCTACAGATGATCAAATCAGCCTGTGAAAAGAGACATGAGTGGAGACAGGTATATGAGAAGGGACGCCACGGAGCGGCAGCACTCACTACATTAATAGTGCTATGCTAGCTAGCTAACCACGCCAGTTAAATCATCTGTTAGCGTCTAACACTAAACTACCAATTATAGTAGAAACGAGCTTTGTATCACATACAGAATCAAAATGTTTTTAAGATAACATGACACGTACTATGTTGTCATTTTTGCAGAAGTGAAAGGCTTTCTTCGGATTCTGACAATATGGCGTAACCTGTTTTTCTGAGACACAGCAGTCCAATCAGAATCCCCTGTGTCATGCTGCATTCAGGTGTAATAGGACAAGTTTGTTTACTTTGAAGCACATCATTGACAAACTTCTTTGAATATATATACTTATTTTCGTTTTGTTTTTTTGTATCTTTCATGGTATTGTTTGGCTGTGTACATACAAAATAAAGCTAGAGTATGTATCTATTATTTTTGTTAAGTACCACTACAATTATGATACTTTACTTTTAATATAAATGAAAGTAAAATCAGAGACACAAGTCGGTAAAGCTGTGACTTGGTAATGCAGCAGAGCTCTGATTTATTTTTATTTATTTAATAAGTTAAATGAAAAAGTTTGTCATTTGAAATAGTTAAGCTTGGCACTAGAGTTAAGGTTTTTTTTAAAAGAAAGAGTTCACGAAACTGTAAATGTTTATACAGGGCCCTCATGTTGTCAAATGTGTAACTACATTAGCCTGTAAACGTTGTATTTTTAACGCCGTAACCGGAAGTGATAACAATGTTATGTCTAACTTTGATCGGCTGAGTTCACTTTTAGTTACTAATTGTGACCACTAGAGGGCAGACAAACGCACGACTGTAAATAAATGTTATGATAAGATCATGATACGTTTTAGAAACAAAAGGAATCTCAATATTATTGACAAATACCTTGTAGAATTATCACCAAATAAAATCATGTGCACAATGTTTAAATTGTAACTGTGACCACGGTATTGTTAAACCCCTATATCCTCGCATACAGTCTGTCTATCTTCAGTCAATATCAAACAAAGACATCATGTTATAATAATAATAATAATAATAATAGTATAATTATTACATCTTGACATTTTATCATATTATTATTATTATTATTATTATTATTATTATTGTTATAAAAGGATACAGTTTTAAAATCCTCATTAGATCTCTATCGAACAACTGTATCACCCTGACCCACCACTTACAACTTGTATACAGTCTATGCTTACAACATGTCAGTACAAATACAATAAACGGTACTTGAGTAAATGTACTTACATCTCAACCTTTATATATAGCCTACAGGCCCTTTCTCATTTCTCTAACTCCCCTCCTCGACTCCTATCCTCGAGACTTAGTCCCGCCCACAGGAGATGCGAGCGGAGGAGCCGAGGAGGGGAACCGAGGAGAGAGGAGGGGAAGCAGCAGGCGGTTAGAGAAATGAGAACTCCTCTCCCCTGAGCGGTCATTTTAAAGAGACGTCCATTAATGATGACAGGAGGCACAGCAGCGGTTATGGCTAGAAAGGATCCGTCTTGTGTGAATATGACGTCACGTTCTCGTTGTACTCTCGTTGGAGCGGCTCGGAAACACACCTACAGCANATGTGTTCATGACGACTTATATATTTACTTTTAATTCATTCACAGTGCGGTATAATGAGACAATAACAGGCTACAGATGCGGACACACACACACACACACATACACACACACACACACAAACACACACACACACACACACACACATATATATATATATATAAATATATACAATTTCAGAATCAAACAGAGCACTCTCATAATAACGTAACACTATCAGAGACTGGATATCGAATATCGAAAAATATCGACTCTTTGTTTGTAGCTACTAAACTAAAGCAAATAAAGAGAGTAGGCCTGTTATACTGAGTGATATATATTATACACACTGCTCTGCTTTCTGCACGGACCTCACAGCTGTTCTCTCTGTAAACATTGCGTCGCGATGAAAGCAGTGAACGAGAACCATCACTGGATGTTGGTGGTGAGAATAGGAGCATATTTTAAGCTCCGATCTGTATCTATAGTGCTGTATACACCATATATAATTAGTGATTTGCAAGATAACCGGGCCACACATACTGTCACTTATTATAGATAACATCTAAACAATACCCTACATCAGGGCTATTCAACTACACATTCAGTTGGGCCAGATTTTATAACTACAAAATTCAGCTGGGCCAGACATTCAGTGCCCTGTAAAAAGCGGGTAGTGACACATTTTAAACCAACACATATTACTGCGATGAAAAACATGCAATTTTTATTCATTGTTCATCTAACAAAGGTAGGTCAAAAAGTGCATAAAAACACAACAAATTAGCATTAATTTAACAGAATCTGAAAAAAAAGTGCACAGTTGTAGCATTACATTTGTTTGCTTTAGAAGTCAAATATTCAGGTTATGTTTTTTGAACCAGGCACATCACAAAGTGCATTTACTGAATACAATAATAGCAGTCTTAATAAATGTCCTCACATACAAAAAAAACAGCTAAAGAGCTCCAATGCAACACAAAGAGGTGGTACTGTAGCAATACTATTTTTTCACTTTTCAAGTAATAACAAAAAAATCATACGTTTTGGTCACATTTGACCCAGACACATTACAAAGTGCATTTAAATGAATACAGAAAGAACTGTCAAACTCTTCAGTGCACAAACCCATAACAAGGGATACGGGTAACTATATGAATGAATACTACACTACACGTCTACTATAGTAAACTAGGTGCTTACTATCACCTCATTTGTGATTTGTCATCGCTGACTTTCTCAATGGGAGAAGGGACATTTTGA
>NW_011341659.1:274872-333058 GCF_000735185.1 Notothenia coriiceps
AAAAATATACAGAAATATACACTACAGTGACATCTGGCGTCGTTTTTGTAAGAAATGTTCACTTCCGCATAAAAAAGCCTCGGCACGTGACAGAATGTTAGCTAACGTCACATCACAACATTGTAAAGTTAGCTATCATATATCAGGCTATAACTAAAGTAGCATTGATAATATAGTAACGTTACTGGCAGGACTGTTGATACTGATCCATAACAGAAACTAATGCGCAAGTATCAGCCGTATCTCGCGTTACCTAATGCAACTTCACACTACGGTGCTGTTTACCGGAGGAGAGACGCGAGATACGGCTGATACTTGACGATCTGGCGGAGAAAGGTTGTGGAGCCTCCGTTGATATGCCGTTGTAAATGGCTTGATGGAAAGCAGGTGTGTAGTCGGGGAGGGTGCACAGCTGATTGCAGCAGGTGAGTGGAGGTTGAGCCGGGAGCCAGGAGTGACAGCCACCACGCACACACAAACAACACAGACAGGGGGAAACAAACAAACACAAAGGAGACGGCTGGAGCAGTACAGCCACCACAGCGTTACCTAATGCAACTCTATACTATGTCTTACGGTGCTGTGTACCGGAGGGGAGAGAGAGAGAGCAGCGAAGGGGGGGGAGAGAGAAGTAATACGGTTTCCTGATAAAGCTGTGGAGAGTATGTGCTGCAGGGAGGTGGATGCACAACGCACCCAGGAACGAACGCTAGCTCCGGTCCTTTTTACTGTGGACTCGATGTCCTGACAGGCTGGTATTTTTGCAACCTGCACAAACACAATACTGCACCATGATTACAAATGGTGAAATACAATGTAAAACTACCGAAAAATACCAGCTCCTTAAAACACAACCGCTCTACTCAACGCAACTCTACTATACCCGCGGTCAGAGAGCGGAGATGTGTCCCCTGTGTGATGTAATATGACGCGTTTGACGTATGACCTTAAAAAAAAGCCGTTTTTAAGAGCAGAGCTCAAAATTGCTCCTTTCCCTCTGAATTCCTGCCCTTATGTCTCGTAAAACATATCAAATCCTGCATTCACTTTTTTAATTGTAATTTTTTTAGTGTCTTTGAGCACCAGGAAGAATGTATTATTATTATCAACCTATAGTTGTATTAGTTTATTTGTATTGTGTAATAGCTTATAATGTGAATATGTAAAGTTAGTAGTAACTAAGAGTAGTAGTAGTATAAAATGAAAATACTTCAGTAAAGCACCCCAAATATTGCGTAGCTACAGTACTTGAGTAAATGTACTTCAATACATTACACCACTGTAAACGTCACATGTGGTTGCTATGATCATCGCTATGAAGAACTTAATGCATTTTCTATTAAAATGATTTATGAATACAAGAAATAGAACAGTGTATTTACCACAAAACATATTGTCATACACTCCCGTCTTTACTTCTACTTAATTTATATTTACTATATATATTTTTTGGTGTCTTTTTCTATTTGGCATTGCTTATTGTTTTGTTTTTCTCAACACCTCATGTGTATGTGGGTTGATGTATTGCTTCCACTGCAACAACATTATTTGCCACTAGATGGAGTAGTTGGATTAAAGCCTTGTTCCTGCAGCCAAACGCAGGACTCTACACTTCATCACTAGCTAACTCCTGTTTTTTCATGAAACTCCCCAGGCTGACGATGAGCACTACATCCCTCGGGCAGTCCTCATGGATCTGGAGCCGAGGGTGATCCACTCCATCCTCAACTCCCCGTACGCAAACCTTTACAACCCGGAGAACATCTACCTCTCTGAGCATGGCGGAGGTGCGGGGAACAACTGGGCGAGTGGATATTCACAGGTAATCACAAAAATAAATGTCAATCTTTAACCCTTAGAAATAAAACCAGATCGCAAGTTAAGTCTGCTGTTTTTTCTTTCTGTCTAGGGCAAAAAAATCCAAGAAGACATCTTTGACATCATTGACCGGGAGGCCGATGGCAGTGACAGTCTGGAGGCAAGTCGCTGTTTATCACATACAGACTGTCCCAGAGGCAGGGTTATAGCTAGGAAGGATCCGTCTTGTGTAAATATGACGTCATGTTCTCGTTGTAACTCTCGCTGTAATCGGAGCGGACCCTATTTCAACAATCACACTCCCTGTAATTGACATAATTAATAGATAGTTTAGCTTCTCACCATCATTTGCTGTGGCCCACTGATGTTAGTTAACAGAAAGGCTGCCTGCCAAACGTAAACATTCAGCCACGTGACTTGCTAACTCTCGCGAGAGTTTTACACACGACGGATCCTTTCTAGCCATAACCCAGAGGCAGGGGGGACAGGGCTGTGGCTGTAGAGCATCTTCAAAACTGATTGAAAAGTAACCTGATATTGTTGTGTGATGAAACATTACATGGTAACTTAAACTCTTACGAGAACTGAAGCCCGAACCTCAAATGTGACCCGCTCTATCCAAATCGGTCGGAAGTAGCAACGGCTCATTGAAAAATAAACGTGGATTTGTGTAAAAAAAATAGTTGTTCGGGTGTTTTGTTTGATTTTAAACAAACAAAGTCTTGGCTTTCAGAATAAGAAACTTTTATTTCCAAAATCACACGATAAATACATTCTTTAAGCTTGTAAAGGGAAGATGACAGCTCTCCCTCGCCACTCTGCTGTTCCGCAGCGCCGCCCCCCCTCCCTCCGGCTGACATTATGAATGTAAGGCGTATAGTAATCTTAGATAACACTGCAGGGTCAATTACAGTTTATTTTCATCTGATTTAAAATAAAGAAAGTATTGGCTTTCAGAATATTAAACTTGCAAATTCAGATGATAAATACAACTTGTAACGGCACAATTACAAACGGAGTACGGAGTAACTTAACGTCACAGCAGGCATAACAACAGCCGGTGTTTCTCGTGAGTGTTTTCCCCGGGGAAACAAACACAAACGCAAAAATACACAAACACACACACGTATATATACACACACTCGCGAGCTTCCCCCAGACCAGCAATCCAAACAAAAATATCTTCCCTCCGTAGTACTTTGATCATTTGCTCCGCTAATAATCAATCAGATCGATGGATTCCAGAGAAGAGGAAACTTTGAAGGCCTTTTTCTCAAAATGATGACTCGGTGACAGTCATTATATAATGTTACGTANCTCACGCCTGAAGAGGCTCACGCAGAACGCAGACTGCGTGGTGACAGAGGAGCTACTGAATGAGAGTTGATTAATCCCACCTGCGCCTGTTCGCTTTAAGAACGGCTGCCATGGATCACACTAACCTCACAGACGGATGCGCAAAAACAAAATTATCCCTGTAACAGGCTCCCGGTAACTTGTAATGTGTCACCCCGGCAAACCAAATTGCGACATAAAACATTGGGTAAGCCAAACTGTTCTCCACCTAGCAATGAGCCTGGAACAGCACAACTAAAAACATAAAAAGTGCCAGAAAAATGACGAACGTGATGTCACAGCTGTAATAACATTTTGGCCTTCCGCTTGTTGTCTGACGAAACATTGAAAGGTCAAAAAGCAGCAAGCCGTGAAATAACACACAAGACGAATGACATCCTACATGAATACATTCCTAATGCCATAATTCACCTGATTTTGCTGCGTTTTGATTTGTTTTCAAAGATTTAAAAGTTGGTAACCACTTTACGAATAAGCACTACCCTTATAAGCGAGATTCATAAACGGGTTTATAATTAGGTTGGAACACTTTATTAAGTAATCATTTAAGGAACATTTATAACAATCTAAGGCTCACATTTGGCAAAATGACAAGGCCTTAAATTGGCCTACTGCAGCGAGAATTCAACTCTGTAGCAACAGGATACCAAGGATGCTGGCTGATGAAGCAGACGGTTTTGGCTCGGCCTCCTCCGGCGTCTATACCCTACCGGGCCGTTTCAGAAAGCATTCAGAAGCGGAAGCGTCTTGCCTGCCGGCTCGCAGTTTTTGTTGATTTGGGCATATTTCCTGGACAGGCACTTTGTAACACAACAAAGTTAATAATAATGAATATTCCAGTTATAAACGACCATGAATCAAAGATGTGTTGCTGTATAATTCTTAGTGGTCAAAAAATGCATTCATCATCATAATTACTCTATATATAATTTACACAGTGCCTGTAAACTGGAGGAGAACACTGGCATTTATTCTCCTACTTGAAAGACTACGGAGGGATAGGGTCTGCAAAATTAGATGTATGTATATATATATATATATGTGCTCTATATGCTCTGAACGTTCCACTTCCTGCCTGCCCGACATTGCGTTACGGCTGCGTCGCGTCAAAGATAGGATTCATCCTAATTGTAGAGGAGCCCTGCGCCGAGGCGCTTCTGCGACGCTTCTGAGCTGTAACGCGCCGCGTGTGGTGGAATAGCACCCATTGACTAGAGTGGCCGTGAGCGCCGTGAGCGCCGACGTAACACGCCGCAGACAGACCCGGTGGAATCTAGGGGTTTTAGCAGTACAGATAAATCTGGGCTCACTATTTGGAAAGCAACCGGTCACAGTTGCCCTGTTTATCTCATGTCTTATAAAAGCTTATTCATGATTTATAAAGTGTTCACAGCCTAATTAATAAATGAAATACAAAGTATTTGTAAACCCTTTATAAGGGTAGTCTTATTGTAATGTGCTACAAAAAGTTACACCCCAAAAAGAAATCTCAAATATGGAGAAAGGTCGTAACATCCCTCTCTGTGTGTTGCTTTATAATGAATTGGCTTCTATTAATATAAACTTGAAGTTACATTTCCACTAGTCCATTTCTAAAGCAGCTGACATAATTTCATGTTGTCATTCCCCCTCATTTGTCTAAAATCTCACTTTCTTCAAATGTGCAGCACACTAATAAAGAAGGGAACTGCAGCGCCAGCAATCAAACGTAATAAACCTCAGTCTTAAATAGTTGATTGTATTAGTCTGCGATGCTCTAACAGCTTAATGGTGTTCCCTCTGTAATACCTACTTCCTGCGGGATCTTGCATAAGGCCCTCATGGTGATTCAATTAGCCGGAGAGCTAATAGAATCTGCCTAAGAATCGCTCCCCCTGTTGCAAACGCACAGAGTGTCTTTTATATCCAGCTCTGCCCCCAACAACAGTGCACTGTGCTGCTGCTTAACACTCATTAACGTCTTACTCTCTCTAGCATCCTGGCTGTGTGTGTTGTTGTGCTGGAAGGAATCTCTCCTCATTTCTCTGTGTGTTGTAAATCAGGTGGTGCTGGATAACACGGCTCTAAATCGCATCGCCACGGACCGCCTGCACATCCAGAACCCGTCCTTCTCCCAGATCAATCAGCTGGTGAGTGAGAGGCGTCACCCAGAGCAACCACCTCCAGGGGTTTTCTCTCGCTTGTCAGTCAGCAGGTTTTAGTTATACTTCTAGACTACCTGACTGTACTCAAACAAAGGCGAAGCGTCGAGACAGGCTGTACCAGACGCATGTCGCTCACTTAAAAAATTACAAGATTCACAAACTAGTTTGGCGAGTCCGTTGCACGTCAGACTGGATTTCTGCTTTCTTGGAAATGAGTTGCACATGGCTGCCTTTTCCTAATGGTATCAGCGTGCTCGACAGGAGCCACGTTTAGACAGTTAGAAATTTAGGCTGCTCTCTTTTTAGGGCTAGTGAATTTGGCCAAGAAAGGAAATAATGTAACCTTTTCAAGTTTTTATTGGATTATTTTTCCTGCAAAAGGCAATTTGAGAATGGAATTGTACACATTGTGCAGAATTGATAAATGAATTTGATATGGCTAGCTCTAAGTCATTCATTTGTAAGATCTTACAAGATATCATTGATTTCAAGCTATGTGTGTAATAAACTCTTCACACACAGGTTTCCACCATCATGTCTGCAAGCACAACCACCCTGCGTTACCCGGGCTACATGAACAACGACCTGATTGGCCTTATCGCATCTCTCATCCCCACGCCCCGCCTCCACTTCCTCATGACTGGCTACACACCTCTTACTACTGACCAGTCGGTGAGTTTGGATTGGCGCAAAAAGTTAAATTAAAGGGGCATTAAAACCTGCTTACAGTTAATATATTGAAAGTGCTTAGTTAATGCTAAATGTCCTTAAGATTCAGACTTTCTAAATCCGTAAATGCACTGTGCTTCAGGTCGCTAGTGTGAGGAAGACCACAGTGCTGGATGTGATGAGGAGGCTTCTGCAACCCAAGAACGTCATGGTGTCCACGGGGAGAGAGAAGCAGCCGAACCACTGCTACATCGCCATCCTGAACATCATCCAGGGCGAGGTCGACCCCACACAGGTACACATGCACAGTATACGATTCAGGTTAGCAGTTATTAGATAAAAGCTCTAAATGTGAAGACAAACAGCTATGTACATTCCTTGTATGTACAGTGGGGCAAAAAAGTATTTATTCAGCCACCAATTGTGCAAGTTCTCCCACTTAAAAAGATGAGAGAGGCCTGTAATTTTCATCCTAGGTATACCTCAACTATGAGAGACAAAATGAGAAGAAAAAAATCCAGAAAATCACATTGTCTGATTTTTAAAGAATTTATTTGCAAATTATGGTGGAAAATAAGTATTTGGTCAATAACAAAAGTTCATCTCAATACTTTGTTATATACCCTTTGTTGGCAATGACAGAGGTCAAACGTTTTCACAAGGTTTTCACACACTGTTGCTGGTATTTTTGGCCCATTCCTCCATGCAGATCTCTTCTAGAGCAGTGATGTTTTGGGGCTGTCGCTGGGCAACACAGACTTTCAACTCCCTCCAAAGATTTTCTATGGGGTTGAGATCTGGAGACTGGCTAGGCTACTCCAGGACCTTGAAATGCTTCTTACAAAGCCACTCCTTCGTTGCCCGGGCGGTGTGTTTGGGATCATTGTCATGCTGAAAGACCCAGCCACGTTTCCTCTTCAATGCCCTTTGCTGATGGAAGTAGGTTGTCACTCAAAATCTCACGATACATGGCCCCATTCATTCTTTCCTTTACACGGATCAGTCGCCTGGTCCCTTTGCAGAAAAACAGCCCCAAAGCATGATGTTTCCACCCCCATGTTTCACAGTAGGTATGGTGTTCTTTCGATCCAACTCAGCATTCATTCTTCTCCAAACACGTCTAGTTGAGTTCTATTTTGGTTTCATCTGACCATATGACATTCTCCCAATCCTCTTCTGGATCATCTAAATGCTCTCTAGCAAACTTCAGACGGGCCTGGAGATGTACTGGCTTAAGCAGGGGGACACGTCTGGCACTGCAGGATTTGAGTCCCTGGCGGCGTAGTGTGTTACTGATGGTAGCCTTTGTTACTTTGGTCCCAGCTCTCTGCAGGTCATTGACTAGGTCCCCCCGTGTGGTTCTGGGATTTTTACTCACCGTTCTTGTGATCATTTTTGACCCCACGGGGTGAGATCTTACGTGGAGCCCCCAGATCGAGGGAGATTATCAGTGGTCTTGTATGTCTTCCATTTTCTAATAATTGCTCCCACAGTTGATTTCTTCACACCAAGCTGCTTACCTATTGCAGATCAGTATTCAGGTCTTCCCAGCCAGCCTGGTGCAGGTCTACAATTGTGTTTCTGGTGTCCTTTGACAGCTCTTTGGTCTTGGCCATAGTGGAGTTTGGAGTGTGACTGTTTCAGGTTGTGGACAGGTGTCTTTTATACTGATAACGAGTTCAAACAGGTGCCATTAATACAGTTAACAAGTGGAGGACAGAGGAGGCTCTTAAAGAAGAAGTTACAGGTCTGTGAGAGCCAGAAATCTTGTTTGTTTGTAGGTGACCAAATACTTATTTTACAGAGGAATTTACCAATTAATTCATTAAAAATCCTACAATGTGATTTCCTGGATTCTTCCCCCCCATTCTATCTCTCATAGTTGAAGTGGACCTAGGATGAAAATGACAGGCCTCTCTCATCTTTTTAAGTGGGAGAACTTGCACAATTGGTGGCTGACTAAATACTTTTTTGCCCCACTGTATGTATATCCTTTATTTAACCAGGTAAAAGTCTCATTGAGATTCAAATCTGTTTTTAAAGAGCAACCTGGCCAATAAGGCAGCATGAACAATGTTACAACAAATGAACATAAATTGAATACAGGCAGACGAATACAGCTGTCATAAAACACAAATGAAATGGCACATTAACCGGTCAAAATAAACTGTTATGAAACATAAAAAACTGGCAAAATGTTAAAACGACTTCAATTATGGGATATAAGAGCAATCACATCGACCAATGGTGTCCTGTTCTCTGTCCTTTAAGATGGAATTAAACTCCCCCATAGTGATCCAATCTGAGAGTTTCAGCTCCTTCTGAACATTGTTCCAAGCATCAGGGGCAGCATCTTTAAAAGCTTTTTTACCCAGATCTGTTCTCACTTTAGGAACCAGCATCTGAATAACATCTTTATACAAATCTTTTATATTTGATATTGTTGCATCGATTGTCTTGTGTCTTATCTGTCAAAGAGAAACCACTATTTATTTTATTTGTATAATCATACATTTGACCTCCTTGTGTCTATTAACCTGATAACATGTTATATTTTGCTGCATGTACCTTTTAAAGTTCTTAACAAATAATCTGAGGGGAATTTCTTGTTGTTTATTTTTTATTTGTGATGTGTGATTTTGAGCTGAATGTGTTGTATGAGAAGTGCCATATAAATAAAGCTTTATTATTATCTTGGGAGCGCAGGCCATATAGACTTTCTTTTGTACACATATATGTGCAAATATAAGAGGGAACCAGTAAAACCCAACCAATGGGAAAAGAGACAAAGATGGCCACAGCAGCATACAACGTGCAGTGGTGTACACAATATCCACATCCAGTAACAAAACATAATGCACAATGGTTCACAATAGGTCAACTTCTCATACTACCGTAGGTGCATAAAAGCCTCCAAAGGATCCGGGAGCGTAAGCTGGCCAGCTTCATCCCCTGGGGCCCCGCCAGCATCCAGGTGGCTCTGTCCAGGAAGTCCCCGTACCTGCCCTCTGCCCACAGGGTCAGCGGCCTGATGATGGCCAACCACACAAGCATCGCCTCGGTAAGTGCTCAGCCTGCTCCGCTACATTCTGCTGCAGTGTGTGTTCCTGCAGTCTAGACCTGAGCTGTGAGTCAGGGCTGCAGGCCGCCATTGTCCTAAAACTGAAGCTACGAGACCACAGCAGCAGTTAGAGGGGAGTTCCACAAGAATTAGGTTTTGGATTGTCATGCTGTGAAATTCCTTGAAACTATAGATGGTTTTTTTCCCGGTTTAAAAGATGATTTGTAAAGTTTAGTCCTGTGATTTATAACAAAGAAAGCCTTTAAGGACAGCTTGATTTCCAAGCCTAAATGAAGCTCTTTCCCAATTTCCTTTTTAGTCTTTAAATGTAATCATATATTTCCATTCAGTGTACATAAAAGCAAAACAAAAAGTATCAATGGTTTAGAGAAGTCAGAATAAGTTCCTGAAACTTTCCAGGTATTAGTTTTGGTTTTGATTTCCTGTGTTTCTGTCCCACAGCTGTTTGAGCGGACGTGCAAGCAGTACGACAAACTGCGTAAGCGAGAAGCCTTCCTGGAACAGTTCCGCAAAGAGGACATATTCAAGGAGAACTTTGACGAGCTGGACAACTCTCGGGAAGTGGTCCAGCAGCTGATAGACGAGTACCACGCAGCCACGAGGCCTGATTACATCTCCTGGGGCGCGCAAGAGCAGTGAACGCACTGACTTCAATCTCTGAAATACCATAGACGATTAGCTCATTTCTCCTCTTTTCAAACACGTTCTCCTACATATAGGTGTCCCTAAAGAGACAGATATTTGGCTATAGTTGCATCTCTGAAATACATATTTATTGGCTTGTTATAGCAGTAAATATAATGTTTCTGTATCAAAATGTAAACAAGAAAATGAGTGGAAACAGCCTCTGTAATTATATTAACCAAAAAGTAAAATCACCTTTTCTGAGCTGGATCACATCCTGGAGATTCTTAAACCTAGTTTAAATATAATAATCCTTGCCAACAGTCCAGTGAAGTGAAAGTCAACATTCATTTCTTACAAGTATGTGCAGAAAACATTGATCTGTCTTATATAAAATGATCCATAACTGTCTGTTAATAGTTTTTTTTAGTTTCCCTTAAACTCATATTTCCCGCCTTGTAGCCTTTTGGTTTTCAGCATTGCAAGAACATGTGTTGCCTTGCTTTGGTCTATTTTTATACTGAATACAGTATTTTTTGCAGTTTAGTTACAGTAAAACTACCACCCCACACAAATTGATTGCCTTGAATACTGACAGTACGGTTGACAGAATATGTTGCATGATGGGTAACGCAGGTTCTTGCATCCCAGACATTTCTGTCATCGGGCCGTCATCTGTTTGCTGCTGATAAACATTGATCTTTTTTTACTGCTGTACAAAAACAAGAATGTCAAGACAAGTTGGGCTTGAGCCAAAAATGTTAAAATACATGCTATAAATTAAACGGCTTGGACATTTTAACAGCATTGGCCGAGTACAATTTGCACAGACGAACATAGTGTACACTTCATCTCCATGCTTGTATATATGCTGCAAAGAATAGCTCATCACTGACATTCTCTGTATTGTCTTAAATGAATATACTTTTGTTTGTTGGACCTGTTTGAAATGGTTAATAAACACGTTTTGTATTTGAAATGTTTCTAGTGGTATATGAAGCAAACTGGGAATGTTTTATGTTCAGAGACTTCAGGGTTTCCCCTTTCCTGTAGTGTGGTATATAGGTTTTAGTGCCTGTAAATGGTCTGCAAAGTCTACATTTCCCTATGTTCCCTCCCTCCCCCGGCCTGAAAAGCCTCAATTTGACTCCTTTGTGTACTTATGTAACATAATGACATCACTATGTAACATTTGCACTTCTATTGGCCAGAGCTTCAACTAATTTTGCGTGACATGCTAAGGGGAGGGACATCTCCAGACAGTCGACCAATCGCAACAGAGCCACCCAGCTAACCAATCAGAGCAGACTGGGCTCTGGTTTCAGACAGAGGGTGAAAAGAGGTGCTGCAGCACAGGCTGTATGAGACAAATAAAGAGCTTTCTGAACTTTAGACATGTCACAGAGGCACAAAATACAAATAGGAACCTGAAAATGAGCAGAATAGTAGTGCCCCTTTAAGGGTTGGTTTTGCTTCCAAGCTACAAAATGATGAAATGCTTTTCCTCTCACCTGGAGCTGCAGTGTACTAGTGGCCGTTCATCTCCCTCAGTTCAGGCTCATTACCACACGGGAACGTAAAGGCACTTAGCAGCCATTGCCTGACCGACCATTGTTTGTGACCAGAATAACTCCGGGGAGGCAGCTCTCTGCTCTGCTGCTGGCTTTTATAAAACGTCTGGTTGAGAACAATAGTCTTACACTGCTTTGCTAGTCAAGGCTAAAGAAAGCACTATTTGTATTAAAGGAAAAAGGAAATGAGTGCTCAAGCTGAACAACAGAACCAAACATTAAATATGGTAAAATGGTGCTGTTTTATTAATTACATACAGTATTTATAGTTTTTATTGCACTTCCAAGCTAGTTAAAAACAAACAATAGTGCATTTAACTATACACACACATTAAAAAGGTACCATGCAGCATACAAACAAGCTTAATACAAAGCAACAACATCCGCACTTTGATTTGTTTTATTTTCATTCTTGTAGCTTGGAGCTGCCTGCAGCTGCGGTAGAAAAAGAGCTGCCTCTGAGCGGGAGGCAGGCTGACTGTGCAACGACTCGTCAAGGCCTTTCATGGTGAGGGGATTCAACTTTTGAGGCTGGTTATCACATGGGGTTGTGTTGAAGACAGAACTCTAAAATTATATTTACAAAGCCTATCTATGGTCTCGGATTCTTAAAAGGTTATTACTACATTAAAAATAAAGTGGACAATGTATGCAACAGGATGTCTCTATTTTTGTTTGACATTGAAGTTTAGAGAAAAAATTATAAATGGGAAAACAGTCAAATATAAATCAGGGGATCTTTATCTGCTTTGGGAACATTTCTTGTTATAAAAGCTTATTTAAAAAAATAACATCTTTGGTCCATGCTCTAAACCATGACTGGTAAAACTTTGGCTTCGCAAGAATACTCCAACAATGAACACAAAGATGGAGCTACACAGGATTTACACCTCTGAACTGCTTTAAGGAGCAGAACCAAAAGCACCTTTTGGCTTTTGGTTACAAAAAAAAACTGGGTCTGCATTTAGGACACAAAGAACATTAAAAAAAAGTTGCATAAATAATACTACAGAAGCATCCATGGCCTGATTAAAAAATGTTTTTGCTTAAATAGTTGAGGACGGATGGGAACTTCAAGGAAAATATGGCATCACTTCTTAAATGATCGATATCTCTGACTAGGGGTTTTATGTGTCCTCTGAGTTTAGAGTTTCCCATTATATATACACATTGTGAACATAAAGAGAAGCACCTGTTATTTTCAGCAGAGTAGAGCTGCATTAGGATGGTAACTGACATGAGCAAAATAATTCAATCAGTCAAGTGTTAACCAAGTTTCGTGTCGAGGATTACAGCCAAGACAAGCAGCACAACAAAGGACACATGAGAGCATTTGGTGGAAACGATGTAGAAACAGCTCCAAAACCTTTGGTTTCTGTGAGAAACTCAGATCCTGAATGGGAAATCCAGGAAATGGTGGAGACACACACTGATAATCCCGAGGGTAAGAGTCTATATGGCAATCGCAGCCCAAGTGACTTAGCCTAAGAGTTCAACATCTGTTTCCAGTTCCAAGTTCACATGGCTGACTGCATCAACAGTTCCAGGTAATGCAAACCCAGCCGGGACCTTATGAAAACTGACTGCCTCTGAAGAACATGTCAGCATAAGGGCACGTGAGGGAGAAACTGTGTATGCGTGAGTGAAAAAGCTAGAGCCAAGGCGGGAGGGCGTGTGTGTGTCACTGAATGTTCTCAACACTTTTCCAGCAGTGCATGAGGGACGACTGCCTTGTAGGAAAGGCAATATGAATATGGCACACATCGAAAGTAAGAAACAAAGACGAGCTAAGGAGCTGCGATTTCACTCTCAGCCATACCTTCACGAGAGAGTACCACAGTTCATTGATGTCATAACTCTTGTGATGCTGTGTCTCCCCGATATAGAGGGCTCACGCTAACGTCTCACATTGTCGAGGGGTGGGGTTTCGCCATGTTGGGTAACAAGGGTGGTTGCGTGACAGGATGGGGTGGAGGGTGTTTGACAGCTCATCAGCAACCGCATTGGTTTCTGTGGGTTTCTGGTCTCATTTGCAAAACAGAACCAACTTAACTTCCCGCCTCCCCCTCCACCTCCCCCTTCCATCGGCCAGCTCCTTCAGCTGGAAAGCTCAGCAAGGGTTTATTTTCACGGATGGGGAGTGAAAACAGCCCTCTCTTTGTTTTGGCTGCCGTGCCGTTCCCAGTGGAGGAGGCGTGGTGTCCTGAGGACTGGGGCAGGGCCTCATAGGGGCCACGTGGAGGAGGAGTGTGGGGTGGCTATGGGTGTCCGGGTATGGGTCCCTCTCAGACTGGGTGCGAGGGCAGCTCCAGGAGGGTGGGTGTGTGTGTTGAGGCCAGGTGACAGAAGCCCACCTCTGTACATTTTGTTTTGGTGATGTCTGCATCTTCCCCCTTCCCTCGCTGGCGACGGATGGCACTGAAATACGCATTCATCAGCTGCATGATCTCAGTCAGCTGTGACAGAGGGAGGGAGAGAGAGAGGTCAGATTAGTGGCAGTCTCAGTGTCTGTCTGGCGCTGTCACAGGAGGGTGGAGACGGATGATGTCATACATTTGAAAAATAAAATAGAAAAAAAAAGTTTCCTAAAAGCAGAGGATGACTTTTTTGTGAAGATTTTGGAGAACACAGAGAGAACCCCCTTGATCAGAAAATGGAGGCCTTAAATGTGTGTGCACATTATATCACTGACACGTTTTATTATGCAGCTGTTGCAGAAAAAAGAAAGGGCACTGCGGAGGAGTTCATCCCTCTCAGTTTTCCTGACCTTGGTGGACATGACCACCAAACCATCACAAGCCACCATGACCAATACCCTTACTTTGCTCCTGCTAATGCTTGCCTAAACATGGTGTGTGACAACACCGACTAAAACAGTCTCCGGGTTTGAACCTACACCTACTTTTTAACTTTTACTGTAACCCATGAATGAGCAGCTAATCTCGCCCTCACCCTTTACTCCTGGCCAAACCATAATAACCCCCTGCAAATCCATTTCACTTGCTCAGTAGCTCAAATATATGGTACATTTATGTGAGAGCAATATGAGGCCTCACCTTCATAAAAATATGAGCCTTACTGGGCTCTGCTTCAAATCGCCTGTGCATCGCATAAATAAATAAAAGCCACTTTTGTGCCCATGAGAGATCACAGAGGGATTTTTTGTTCCGAGTGGGAAGATGAGGGCAAATCTGCCCTGTGAAAGGCAAGATTTGTTCTCTAGTGAAAAAAAGTCTGCTTGGAAGAACATCCATGTTTCTGAGAAAGGTTGGCTAATATTTTAATCTGACCACTGTAATAAAACTCCCCCCCAGTTGCCCTTTAAAGCCAGGAAGTTGGACTTTTGGTGGCAAGCATCGGCTGGAGACCAGGGGCAAGTTGTGTGCTCTCTATTTAGACCAAATTAATGAGTGTTTTTAAAGTGGGTCATAGAGCTGGAGGGAGGGGAATTTCTTAAGTAGACAGCGTGCTTCTTTCTCTTGCTCTGCAGAACACTGCCCGGTGATAAGGCCAATTGGCCGTGCACCGTCCAAAGATTTAATCCTGCCGTGGAGATATATTGTTTCTAAGCTTGGTGGAAACACAGCTCGAATAATAATACATTTTACTGACATCAACCCGGTGCTTGAGGATAGAGTGTATAAGAAATCAATGCATTCAACTTGACGTCACCCATTGGTTTATGAACTATGATTTTGAAGCCTCAAGTTTGGCATTTTGGACGTTTCAATATTTCAGTTCTAAATTCTAAAATGCAAACATGGAGCAACTAAACCAGAAACACATTGGTAATGATCCATCAATCACAAATGATTTGTTGAAAAAGACAAAAACATGCAAATAAGACTATGAACTCATTAGGAAAATGATTACCGAGTTAATAAATCAAATGAAGTCAGGTCATTTCTCATAGAATTCTATACAATCAGACTTTCTTTTGCAAACAGTGGAGTCGCCTCTGGCTAGTCATTAGAGAAAAGGCAGGTTTAAGGCACTTCTGCATTTGGTCACTTTTCACACATGAATGTTGCCACTTCGGCGTGAGTCACTATACCTTGGTGGTTTCAAACATCAGATCCCGATCCCCAGCTGTGATTTTGAAGGTGTTGCTGTCAGATACCCCGTAGGAACAGATCTGGCCGTAGGGGAAGGACTCCAGGGCCTCGGCCTCTCCCTGTCGATACAGAGACACGGATGTAGCAGCTACACCCAGCCACAACTTCTGGGAAAAACTCCCTGTCGAACTCTGGAGGGAGGAAGAGATAAGCAGATGTTTGAACAGTTCACAGTTATCCTTAAATTTACCTCAAGAGGCCAAGTGACTGTCAAACATTGCGAGAGCTCAAGAGACCCAACAGTACTCACAATATAAAAATCCACTTCATAAAGAGTGCATCCAAAGCCCGACCACTGGCGTGCAATAGTGAGGTAGGCAGCGATACTGTCCCTGCGGCTGTAGCCAGCCAGGCCTTTCCAACGCTCCAAGATGGACGCCATGACGGCCGCTGCCTCCTCCTTCAGCCGGCTTCGCAGACGCATGTCCTGCTCCACCTTCTGCTTGTGCGCTGCTGTAGCCGTGTGGCTCCAAAGCGTCCCTGCTAGAAGGCCTGTGTGGAAGCGCTGCGTCGTGGGGCAGCCCTGATCCGCCACCTGACAAGGAGGCAGGGCCGGGTGTGCAGAAAGGGACATGAGGACCTGATCTTCTAGTACATGACCTGGGAACAGCTCGTCCAGAGGTGGGCAGGGGGCATGTGTACTGAAGTCCCCCACCAGACACTGAAGCCTCAATGAAGCCAAGACCTGAAGGTCCTCTTCACAGGCCGGCAGCTGGCCGCGCACCACCATCTCATGGCACTGCAGTGCAAAAGGCCAAAGCGAGGACAAACAGGGCGAGAAGAAAGAGGAGGAAAAGAAGGCACAATTTGTCAGTAATAGCCTCACTCCTGCCATCAATCCCTTTCTACCCCACCCTGTTTTATTTTCTCCCATAACTCTTTTATGGGAGTCCTCAGGAAAAATGTTCTAATGAAGCCAGTGCTGGCTGCATTTGGCCCCCTTTGCATCATAGCCAGTGCTCTTAGTCATGCTTTTTATGCACTGTGCTTTATCACAATCACAGCCCATAATACATTAATGGTTGTAAAGTAAAAACATAACAGTCCAATGAAAAAAGAGGAATGACTCGCAGCAGGAATGTAAATTAAATCCCACTATCAGGACGGAAAAGGCCAATCATAGCAAAGGCACTCTCAAAGGAGGACTATGCCCTTTGTGGAGTTGTGTTCTGCTCCATTACCTGCTCAAAGAGGAAGAGATACTCAATGCTGTCCACTGATATGCTGTCAGCATCCAACAGGCAGTAGAGCTTGAAACACAGTTTCCATTGGGCTTTAGACTCTGACTCTTTGGTTGACAGGCTGCAGAGAGAAGGGGGACAGAGAGAGTTAGAAAGGGAACACATACACTTTTCTTTTTTTTCTTTTTTTACAAATGGTATACTAAAAATGTAAAACCATGTTAATGTGTTACAAGAAATTGGCTCCTCAATATGTAATATTGTTGTTAAGTAACTTGGCGGTTTGATGAGTTCCATGTTTACCCTCAGCACTGTGAGGACACAGATGTCCACACATGTTAAAAAGGCAGGTTCCGTAATTCCAGCTGGAATCCTTATCATTTAGGTCAAGACTTTGCCTTGCCTTGTACAACCAAATGACATCAGCTTCACCTCAACTAAGCAGCGACTGGCTGGCTTTGCTGACAGAAATAGTGACATCAGTCCAGTTTCCCAGCAGGGTGTCATGTTTGACCAACAAGACCAGACAAGGTCACCAGTTATCACAATATACTGGATAACGTTCAGCATGGGCTAGCGAAGATAAATATACAATCCACAGTTCTGTTTGCGTTCATCTAACAAGTGACACATATCTCAGATTCCTGCCAGACTTAGACAAGGTGTTTTGATAGCGTGTCTGTGTGCTTGGTTTTTTATTGTGTCTGACTTCCTCTCTGAGTTTGTCTGTTCTATTTAACAGTGTGAAGACGGAAATGTATTCTTCAAACCTGGTCAGGATGTCTGCGATCAGAGCGCCGCCTGGAACTGGCTGCTCCCACAGTGCATTCTGCTCGTACAGTGCAAACGTGTTTTTGGTGTCCTGCAGGCCGAGCTTCTCCTGCATCCTTCGAACAACCTGCTCAACGGGAGTGGGTTGAAAGAAAAGATGGACACACAAAGGGTTTCACATTTCAAGAGTATAAACAGGAGACGCAAATGCAATTTATGTTTTTAATGATTTAGTTATGTCACAAGACTCAATATTAGGCTGCGAAGTGGTGCTATAAAGTAGAATACAGATGAAAGCGCTAACCTCATTAGCGGTAGTGTGTGAGCTGATGTAGAGCTGGCAGGATAGAGGGCCAGGATAGTGCACAGTGCACAGCATCTCCTGTCGGCTCATCAGCACCTGGATCTCCTCCCAGGATGGCACAGACCCCCGACACTTGGTCTTCTCCAGAGCCTCGCTGATGAATGACGCATAGTTATCCATCTCAGACTCAGGGTTCTGGCTCTGGATCCTGCGAAGAGAGAGTGAGAGTGAGATGGGGGGATATGTGCCATGTGTGTGGAAGCCCATTTCAAATGTGTAGATATTTGCCAGCAACATTTAAATGTTCAAATACCTAAAAAGAGAAAACTTGTTATTGCACGTGATGTAAACAGTGATTCAAAGTCTGTAAGGCGTTATGCTGTGATTATGGACTTTACGTCATCCTTTCGATTCAAATTCCAAGTTCTTTATTTTCCTTGGGCTGGCAATGCTCAAAAGTCAATGAGGCGAGGAATGACAAATGTTCTCACTTTAGCTCTTAGGGACTTAAAGACTCAACATCCCTCAATCCTTCAAAGAAAAGGAAAATGGCAAAGAAAACATGTTTGACTTTGGGTAACGCACGAAACAGGAAAAGGTGTTTCCGCTCCGAGTGACCTGCCACTTCCTCCCAGCGGAGTGTCCAGGAGCAGTAGGTAAGTGTGTGTGCTGTTGTTTTAAAAGAGGGGACACAAACCCAGCAGGCAACACACTCTAACTGGAGCCTGACGTCTAACACACTGAGTGTGAAAGGTGTGAAATATTACCTGATGGAGTTATGAGCTCAGCCCCGTGTAACCACAAGGAAAATAGGAAGGAAACAATTATACTGCGACGGTCGTCCCAAAACACACAAAACGGAGGACAGAGAGAGGGGTGCAAGAAGGTCTCAAATATTCTGCCAGACAGAGAGGCCCTCTCATTCCCTCAAATGTCTTTCTCTCTCATAAATATATGGCCACAGGGTGGGATTTGTCCTGCTGAAACATAATTAGGAATGTTCCATTGAGTCTGTGTGATCCTTCCTCTCCTGTCTTCACCCCTCTCTGCTTTTTCCTCCTTTCTCCCACCCCCCCCTCAACCCCCTTCCTCCTCTGCTTTCTTTCTTCTAGCCTCTTCTCTCTGACAGCAGACATTCCCTGGGGGTTTCTGGGCCCACTTCCCAGCTCCAGCTTGAGCTTTGCCCAGCTGCAGCCTCAGCACAAATCCACAGTGTGTGTGAGAGAGTGCGTGAGAGCGATGGCAATACGAATCAAAACACACAAGCAGCGTTATTATGAACCGCCATTGCATGCAACTGATCCATTAGCTACAGGCTGACTCCCAGCACGTACATATAGATAGAAAACTGTAGCGGTTTGATGGTATGTCGTTAGACAGAAAATCTGAAGCAGGAGATTAGCACTGCTAATAACTTAGATTAACATGCTCGACAGAGGGCTAATTCAGACCTGTAAATCCAGCCTTTAAACACTGGATCTGTCTGGGGGAACATACTAACAATGTGAAAGCATATCACGCTACTATATCTAAACTGGTGGTTTGCAGTGCTGGCGCCTGCTTTTTGTCCACTGTCTAGACCTCATGTTTTCCCTGCTACTGCACACTACCAGTTAACCTTTATCTCCCAGCATTCAACCTGTTCTTCCTTATAATCGGCAACTGACTCCTGGTATCATGTGTTATTCTTATGTGACTGCATGTTGTTGCACAACTTCCGTTCACATTTGACTTAGATCACGTCTCAGGTCAAATTCTATTCACGAGTATAAAAAAAACCCTGCATATTTACATGTTATTTAAATTACATTACATGTCAACAGAAGGATTACTGTAGTTGTTTCCTACAAATGAAAGCCAGCAAAAGCAAGAACATTTTCCATCTGTAACTACAAGGAAATGATGTGAGCAACTCTATTCAGTCAGAATAATTGTACCTGAATTCAAATATATATATATATATATATATTTATCTATTTATATATTTATACACACATACACCCTCACTATACTTTTGTGTTGCTCACCTCTTGAGGTGGAATCGCAGGTACTTGAGCACGTTGGGCCCAGGCAGGAAGGTGCAGCTCATGCAGGTGAGAAGCTGCCAGTAGCGCAGGTGTGCTGCAGTGTATGGGGCAGGGGTGTAGCTGGTCTGCTTCACTAGCTGGCAGTAGACCTCGTCTCTGAGAGGTCGTAGGTCCAGGCAGGTCTGCAGCACGCCTTGGATGATGGGAACCGGCTCCCGTGCCGACTCTAGCTGCTGCAGGCAGTTAAAGAGTTTCACAGCCTCTTCCCGTACCGAGCCGTAGCCTTTCCCGCTGTGGTCTGGAGAGAGGAAGAGGAGCAGAAGAATCGTGTATTGCTTTGATACATTTTTCTCAATTATTTTACTTCTTCAAGATATCTGTATGAGGATGATTTTGTCCTTTAGACTTCAAATAGTTGCATACAGTGTCTTTTTGTTCTGGGTTGAGCCTTGGTTTGCACTTATTTTAGACAAGAAAAAGCCCTGAGTTGCATTGTGTTAAATGCTGCCTCTCAGCAATTCTACCAGAGCAGAGATAACACTTTCTTCCAATTAGCAATAAAGTCCTTGAGCAGTTTGTTCAGAAAATAGAATGCACATACAGGCTTGAGTGATCAGTTTCGATTGGAAAGCATAAAATAACTGTTAATAGAGTAAAGATAACAGCTCGATAAACACTCAGGAAGTGTAGATCTGAACCTACCAGATCCAACTTCAAATGATATCAGCACTTTGTATTATGTGCAAATTATGTTTATCATTCTTATCATTTTTACCCGCAACTTCAGACACTGTTGCTATGATAATGTATGACGTGAACATGTCAACTACTTACATGTATGCTCCAGGCTTCCGTAAGGAAAGGGCAGCAGAGGAGCGTACAGGGGGCCCTGAGTGTACTTCAGGATGGGGTTGTGCTGGTAGATGTGCTCCACTACCTCTGGGTGGAACTTATTCTCCTATTGCAAACAAGTGAAAAACAATTGTCACAATAATGTCCACACACACAGAAAATAACACACGTTCATATGCCTTTAATATGCCTGCAGCCGACCTGGAAGCAAGTCAGTGAATGGGTGATTGAGTATGTGTGTTTGTCTGTGAGAGGTGACCAGGGTCGATTTGACCAGGTTCACAATTCAGCTCTGGCAACTTTCAAAGCAGCAAGAAGGTCAAGTGATGACCCAGCAAACCACACTAGCATGACTGAAAGGTTATATTTGATCGACTGGTGTCAATGGGTTTAGTGTGCGTGTGTTTGTCTCTTCCCCTGCCTATGTGGATAGATGCCTTCCAGCAGTACAGATGGCTCCCATGCTAGTGCCCTCTAGCACCTGTTGCTCATTAGTAACTTTGCCACTGCTCTCTCCTGCCTCTGCAACCCCCTCAAACCAGCCACTGTTTCTCTCTGGCTGCAAGACAAGCCCGCTTTCCCCCCTCCTTAGTGGGGCAAAGTTGACGCATTCTTCAACGGTGTTTGGTGCCCACTAGTGCAAATACTGGAATAAGATGCTGTTGTGTGGATCACATATAAGGTCAGAGCATCCCAGAAGAAATTCATACACTGTACATGCATTGTTGGTGTTTCCCTGACATATGCAGCAGTTGGACATTTTGGAAAATGCATATATTGTCTTTATTGCCAAAAGCTATGAGGGGATTGAAAGCAGTCTCAAGTCTGCACAGTAGATATGAAGCTGTAGCCTT
This sequence comes from Notothenia coriiceps, assembly GCF_000735185.1. NCBI lineage: Eukaryota > Metazoa > Chordata > Actinopteri > Perciformes > Nototheniidae > Notothenia > Notothenia coriiceps. The sequence continues at coordinate 296,241 of NW_011341659.1, forward strand.
ACTTAGCATAACACTAGCACTAAGACTGGTAATGGGGAAGTGAATTCCTGGAGTCTCTGACTGTTGCTTGGCCAGCTTTTCAATAAATAGTTTGACACATAACCTTACATTTGAGTTGAAGTTTTCATTATTTTTTAAAGAATGGACCAAAACAACATGTTAATAAGTGAGCTTTCGAGGGGCTGCTGTGGCAGTTTTGTTGAATATGGGTAGAGCTAGACTATCGGTTTCTCTTTCTGCTGCTGGTGATAGTTTTATAATTAAAAATGAACTTTCTTCTCTCAGCATAAAGCGCAAATAAGCAAATTTCCTTCAAATTATAATTCTTGTGTATTACAAGTGGGTACTGTTTCTCAGATTTGTCCATCATTTTTTGCAGTTATGGTAACATTGTGCTTACCAAAGTAATTGCTAAAATCTGGTGATAAAGCAACATTGCTCTAATTACAATGAGGTCAGTGTTAACAAGACACCAAAGCAGTCAGATTATAAAACAGGTTGTAAAAACACCAGGAGTTAAAATAGATTATGTAAACGACTATTCGGAGGTCAAACCAAAACTGAGTAAACTTGAACGGTTACTAATAATCCCTCAATGCAAAGGAAAACTATGTGGTGACACAACTAAATTATACTTGGTCAGAGTTGTGCTAGGATGTATGTGTGTTAACTGTGATGGATATTTACAGTCAAGGTCATACCTTAACACTATATCTGTCCTTTAAATGGTATGTGTTTAGAGCAGGTCAGCCATCTAATCTAGTCTTCTCTCCTTTTTTCTCTATGGTCTCTGGCTGTAGGTCCAAGGCCAACACTGCAATCCCTGCTTCCCCTTGTGTCTGTGGCAGGAACATACATCTATGCTTTAAAGATAAGCTACTATCCTGTTCACACAAAGCCTTTTTTGTTAATTCGTTCTTTGATTTTGCAGTCCTCATCATCCCACAATCGCACGTGGAAAATACCTCACCTCTATGAGAAAGTGGGCCTACTTGTAAAAGTGAGAAAAAGAGAAAGCAGCAGACTGGGACAGGGAAAATGTGAGAGAGAAGAATGAAGAAGAGACTTCAGGGAGGGACATGTGAAACAATGAAGGAGCTCTTTAAAAGCAGGCCCCCTCTACTTCTCCAAAATGTAAGCTTGGCCCCTCCGGGCGAAGCAGACAGGGGCAGACGGAGGCAAGCAGATTAACCACTCTCTTTGAGATTAGAGACTCTCGTTGGGAGATTACGGAGACAGGAGGCCAGGCAAAGGACTGCTTATCTGGCCCTGCTGCTTCATGCTGAGCCCCCCTCCACCTCTTTTGCCCAAACTGCCCCTCTCTTTAACTCAGGGGCAGATTGATGCAAGAACAGTCATCTGTCAATGAGATTCCAGCATGCTGTGTATTTTAGCAGTCTGAAAATATGTTAATCCACTCTCATTCCACATGAAAAAGTGAAGCAAATGTGCATCCTTAAAAATCCCACTGGTCTTTAAAGCATTCAGTAACTGAAAATGTATTTATCTTAACACAACCCCTCTGCCTCAGGTATTTATAGTATTGTCCATGTGCGCTGGAATAGGATGAGATCAGTCAAAATGTTGAGGCAAGCAGAGGAAACTTTGGACTTTTGGCGCAATGAGGCCCTGTGGATTCCATGGTAACAGGGGAGAGGGGGGAGAGGGGGGAAGAGAGGTGTGTAGGTGTGTGTGTGTGTGTGTGTGTGTGTGTGTGTGTGTGTGTGTGTGTGTGTGTGTGTGTGTGTGTGTGTGTGTGTGTGTGTCCTACCTCGATGTCTCGAATCAGGAGCTGTGTTGGTGTTTCCACAGGTGCTTTGGTATCAATGATTTTCTGGATGGCACACGCCCAGTGCACGGCCTCGTTGAAGTGCTTGGTGTACAGCCTGTAGCAGTGCTTCCGCCCATATACTGTGATGCTCCAGTGGCCTGGAAGAAACACACAAAAAAGCATTTTAAATAATGGTACTGTGGTCGGGTGACGCAATATAATAATTGATCAGCTTCCAATAGAATTGTATCTTGATGAAATCATATATTGAAATATCGTGATAAACACTTTTGTCATACAAATTGGTAAAAACAAATCACATTTCTTTGAAAAGCTGATGTGTAATATCTTAGGGGAATATCATTTGATCACACTTAACATTACCAAACAGCTCAATAGTTAAACAAACTGCTTAAATTGAAATATTTGTTTATATTTGTTCACTTAAACTTTTGATTTATTCACCTAACACAAGACCTAACAATAATAGGCTTTACCATGTAGTTATTTCTTATGGAATTTGTTTTTTTACTATTCTATATAGCTAAATATATAGAGATGTGAAATGAGGTAGAAGATTTTGGCCATATCGCCCTGACCTGGCACTGGAAATTCAAACTGCACCTCATTGAATGTGTAATTCAAACAAAGGAAAGTGAAATGTTCTCTGCATGGGACACCTCGCGTATCTGCCGTGATTCACTTTCCATGACTTCCTCTCTCGGTTTTACTGAGGATCAAAGGTCAGCCTGAGAGAAACCTCAGTCAACGCCAAGACCAAACAACATCAGTTATTCTACAGATGAGAGGAGAGGGTGAGTTTCCTCCTTGAAGAGAGGAAGTATTAGACATACCCAGTCAGTCTGGCCTGATCTGCAGCCCCACGGCTGTTATCAGCCTTTCCTGCTACGTGACTTGGCACCACGTCCTTCTTTGTCTAGGTTCTTGGTTAAGCACAAACCCAAAAATAAAAGGTTTAACCACCAAAATGATTACATGGTGGTATTGAAATTGTTTATTGCCCTTACAATACCTCTGCTGTTCAGTATCAGGGAAGCCAAAGATGGAACCTTTAAAAAGGGAACTAATATTTCATTGTGACAACCAGAAAATACACAGAGGAAGTACAGTAAATATGTCATGCTTTCCCAGTGACTTAGAGGGAACATAAAGTCATTTAGTAGTGAAACACTAAATAGAGCTTGTGACAAAGCCACTATTGAAAGAGCACTTCTGTCTGGAAAAGTCCCCTGGCATATTGAGTTAGTAAGAACTATGTTTGAGCTTAGGTTTATACAATGGGTTAAAAATCTTAGGTGGTTTGGGAAAGTTAGCACTAACTTGGAAGAAGGCGACATGTTTGAGTAATACAGAGACTAGAAAAAGGACAAGTCATCCCTCTGTCCCAGAAAAGGAAGGGAGAGTTCCCCATTGATTACTCAGAAGTGAGTTTTGTAGGCAAACCTTATGCCACAGCTGGGGCTTCCCAAACGTACTCAGAATAACAGCACTTATGGGAAAGGGGACCGCAAGACATCACTTAAAACCCTGACAATTTTTTTTTACCAAATATGTGTTGGTCACTACAACGAGGAGGGGAATTACCAAAGGTCTTATTAGCCTCTACTCTAGAATACATGGGAGTCATCCGTGTGCCCCTCACCTGTTTCCTTGTATGTCTTCTTGTCTGGCCAGATGACGGAGCAGAGGTTGGTGAGGACCAGCGTGCCCAGTCTGCGGGCTCCTTTCTCTTGTCCGCTGTAGTAGTCCAGGGAGTCCTGGCTCAGCACAAACCAGTACCGGCGCTGCTTGATCCAGTTGCCTCGCACCTCCCGTGACAGCCACCCTTGAAAAAAGAAACAAACATGTATCATTTGAGAGTCAACTTCAAATTGAAGGGACACAGTGGCTTACATGCTAGCAGAACACCAATGATTAATGAATGAATGAATCCATCAGCCAAATAACAGAACATTTTACTTTTTTGAAAATAGAGCAATGGTTTAAGTTGTTTTTATTTTTAGAACAAAAATGTTTTGGCTCAATTGTCAAAGCTGTTGGGCCATGTACTTCGGCGTTGTCCCCCAAGCAGTCTGTATGAGACTCCCTTGTTGGGGTAAATGCTAAGGGATAAAAATACAGCCAACTAATGCCATAGGCATTAAAGCCTGCATGCAGCCAACATAATGACCACTTGAGAGGTTGACAGAGTGAGATACGAGGAAAGAGAAAGAGTGAGATTGAGATGTACTGGAACAGAGTGACAGAGAGAGTACAGCAGACATAACTTCATCTCATATGCATGCCCAATTGTCTTGCCAGGCCTGGCTCTACTTTGCTGGACTGTTGTGTTCTCAAAGTGCTGAAGGGTTGGAAAGACGGGATCCACTGTTCTACAGCAGTGAACTCTTTCTGCCCCCTCATCGGCGGGTACAAATTGTCCCAAATAAATATTTTATCTCTGAGTAAATAAATAAACTAGTTTGGCTGAGCTCTGTCCAGATGCCGCCCGTGGAGAATTGACAGAGGTAGGATTGTAGAGTCCTGGTGGGGGGCCATAGTTCATCCAGAGGGCTGATGGAGAGCCTGGCAAAGGGAGGAGGCAGGCCACCTAGACCGATCCTAGGCAGGGTGTGTCTCTATGCGGGGGCCGAACACGGCTTATGCTGGCAGTTTGCCACTTGTGGGCTGGCTGTGCACATGTGTTCATATGGCTTGTGCATGCATATTTAAGAGAGGTTTTAAAGGAACAATTAGGCAATGTACCTTCAGCTTCCTTCCCTGTGAAAACTGCAATGACGCCACGCCAGCATCACAGCTTCCTCTGTGGTTAGCAAGCTGCATGCCACCTGTCAGACAGCGCTCACTCCGCCTGTTCCTTTCTTCCCTCTGCTCTCACTTACTATTTACTTTCATCTTCACCGTTTCTCTTCTATCCCCGTTCTTTATCCTTGCCTCAAAGTGGTTTTCCCAGGCAGTGCAAAGCCTCAACTGCCTTACTGCTACTCAAAAATAAAAATAAAAAGGGAGGAGGGGGGCAAAGGCTCAGCCTCTCAGGCTATGTTTCCTGTTTAAGAATGCTTCTATATGATATAAGTAGAAGGTCTGAACCCACCATAAACCCACCCAATATAGCCTAAAGCAGAAACCCTGGAGGTACTTAACACCACATCAGAGGGGCACAGCATCTAAATCCAATGTGAAACGGATAAATAAAAAGCATGAGGTAAGTCTGGCTGAGCCTGCTGACAGACTGGAGGTGCAGCGGGGAGACAGACAAGCTGACGAGGGGAGAGACATGGAGAGAAGGGCATGCCTGCTACTTTGATACCTCAGTCCAGACACAGGACGTCCCACAGATGCTGCTCTTTTGGAAACTTTAAACAGGGCGATAAGAACCAGAATAACAGGAGGGAGACAGAAAGAGGGATACAGAGGAGCAAAGTCCCCTGTACACCCCTCCCCTGGTCTCCCATCTGGATCCAATCTCTGTGGCCTGCTAATGTCTCCCCTGGGGGCCACGGCTTGCCCTTAATTTGTTTCATTTGTGACCCCTGACCCCAAATGCCCTGCCCCCTTCAGACCCAGATTGTTCAAACAATCTCTCTCTGTGCATTTCCATTGCTCTAATGCGAACCTCCTATCTTTAGTACTGAACGTTTTTTCCATGATTGTTTAAATGACATTATAATGAAAAATTAACCATACAAATAAATAAAAAAGCACCTCACTGCAAAAAATCTGCGGGCAAATATGCAAACAATGTCTAAAATCATACAGACAGAAATTAGTATTGTATGGCTTTTGCACTTTTAAAATAAGACACCAAAAAACTCATAACTAAATTGGATCAGACTGACCATGACAAGTTCTGCATCATTTTAGGAGCAGTTTATTTTAACCGGGTCAACAAGGGTATATCAATAAACCACCGTCTTATCATCTCTCTCTGTCACCACTCAACGGCCTTTACAATGCGCCCTCCCATAACAAATCTGCATCCGCAATGTTTGTGTCCTATTTTGGATACGGTGCAATATTAACCCCATGTAGCCTAAGGACGTCCTGCTGGAAAAAAGTAAACACACTGAACATGGCTTTAATGGAGAAACTGTTGAAAACATATCCTTCTGCAGCACACACAGATAAATGAGAAGGATTATCTCTCGCCCTGAGGTGTTGTGGTGGCTGTAATAGTGTGATCGGATAGAGGATGAGGGCACGGTCAAAACTCAAATCAAAGAGACAGTGCCCTGGGAAAGTGGACGTTCTGTGTTTTGAAAGAAAACTTTTCTCCTCAAATAGTACGACCAGACATAGAGGGGAGAGCAGTGAGGGAGGGGCACTAGCCAAGGGTGCATAGTAACTGTTGTCAGAATTAGGCCATCTGACTGCCGACATTCTAAACAGGACGTCATTTATCCGAGTGCTGGCATTTACTCTCTGAGAGTAGCAGGGCAAGAAAATAAATAAAAATAAATAAAAGCACACAAATATCCTATGAGATCATTCCTCAAAGGCATCAGACACCCAAACCGGCACTCCTGTTGCTAGGAGCGATCCTTGCGTGATAACAGAGCAGGCGGGGGGGAGAGTAGGAGCAGCTGTGCCACAAGTGGCTGTGACATTACTTATCGGGAGATAATTAGGGTACTGAAATATATACTAAACTTACTGAGAACAGCATGATCCTACCCAATTTAATAAGTGAAGTGAAAATAGAAAATAAATGCCAATCTCAACTTCCAATGGCATGTTTTTAAATGGGATGTTTTGCATATCCAAAATATTCAATTTAGATAGAAAGGTAGATAGATATTTTATTGATCCCAATTTGGGAAATTCTTCATCACAGAAGCAAAAGTGTGTTTGGACATTAAAATACAATACTTTAAATACTTTAAAAAGTGGAAAAGAGAATTAACAATTAAAAAGGAGAACATTTAAATAATATATCAAATATAAACAATATAAAATATTCTGGATAATTAAAATAAAAAGTCAAAAATACTACAGGATGCAAAATACTACAGGTCTTTGATAAGAAAGGAGAAGCTCAAACTATGTAGCAGTGAGTTCTCTGCCAGCCAGAGGTGAGCTGAGAAGGCAGGAATGTTTTCCTGTACTTCTCTACAGTGGAGCAGCAAGAAAATGTAAATAATGCTTGGATTGAAGAAGCTGGAACCAGTGAATGTTTGCCATGTTTGCTTCAAAAAGTAATTGCCAATCAAACAGAGAACATAGCAAGTATTTGCATTCAGTTTAAGGAAGTTCAGTAAGGCTGTTTTCATGTGACTTACCTTTGACCAGCAGCTCGGGATCTTCCTCCAGGCCCATCTTATTCTTCTCGATGATCAGGCTCTTCATCTCTTCAGTCCCCTCTGAGACAGTGTGCCTGGGTAGAGGAGAAGAGGAGAATGTAAATAACTCTGGTTCTCTCTCAACTCAAAGTCTTCCCCTGACTACTCCCTCTCATTGGATAGCTAATTAGCCTGCCGAAACACAGTTGGCTGTGAACCCCTCAACCCCCTCCCCCATATGACACTGTGCCAACTACAAGGTTCTATGATACTCTTAGGTGGGGGTCACACATAGGGGACTGGAAGAAGTGCCATGAATATGTCCTCCAGCGTTCTCCGAGTTTCTGATACATACCACGCCACTGTGGACAGCTCGTCTCTCTTTTAACACTTTGGCCACCGCGCCGACTGAAAATAAACGTGACACAGCGACGCCGGCCTGACTCGCAGTCAGCCAGCTCACTCCGGTCAGAGAAAGGCAGAAGGTTCAAGAGGTCACAGCCTCAGATAGTTAAAACCAGAACCATCAAAAATACCTTTACATCAAATTACTTATTTCCCTTTTGATTTTATTTCAATATTTTCTAGCATTCGTTGTTATTTAAGGGTGGGATTTTTCTGTTTTGTATATAGGTTTTTTTTGGGGGGGGGTTTGGTGATGAAGTTTGTTAAAATTGAACATCATTAACAAAGATAAGAAAATAAAAAACACATCTGTAAATCTGTTGACGCCTCAGAAAGTTATGTGCCGCTTCCTGAACATAAAAGGAAGGTTTAACATCTGGTCAGGCAATATTGTGGAAAATTCCGACCTTGTTATCTCATGCCAAGGACCATTTCAGTCCATTAGATTGTTTGTAGGTTTTATTTTCTGCTTATTTATTTAGCTATTAATTACTTGTTTGTTTATTTGTTTTATTTCCTTGACCTAACTAGCATGTGAGGCACGGCATGTCAAACCCCTCCTTTCTTCCTGTCCCCCTGCTGGAGTCATTGCTTTCAGGAAATGAATGGAGACCCCCCTTGGAGGGAAATCTGGCCTCCTGTTACCTTCTCCTTTGCTAGCTGATTTACGTCCTCATTGATCTGATAATTCCGGAAGGTTGCTCCTCACGGAAGTCAGCAAATCAATGAGTCTGAATATAGCCTTATCTGCTTTGACTCAGCTTACATGACTCCAAAGGCCGTTTCCTTTCCTTTAGTGTGCGCTGAACTATTCCTGTCTGTACCATGCTTTATCATGTTGACCTCTGTGACATTACCCTCAAATATTGCCTAATATTAGGATTGTATTGCAAATATAACTTCAAACATTAATGTTTGCATTAAGATTAGTTGTAATTTCTAAACTGTATCAGGTTATGTATGACTACATGATTTTTGATGACAGACTGAGACAGTTTACCTGCTTGACAATACTGATTTACTGCAAAACAATGAATGAATTATGATGAATAGACTGAAAACGTAATCTTATTAGATAAAAGCGATGTTGACAAAAAGTAATAAAAGGGTATTTATCGCAATACGCATAATACTTTTTAGACCGCAATCAGATTGTAATACCTATGCCTAATTATTATGCTTAAATACATACATCGTAACAGACTGGTCAGACAGTGTCTAATTTAAGCTAATATTCAGACATAGTGAAACTCTATACTGGGAGTCAGTTTTCCTGCATGTGAATGTGAAGTGGTTCAGAACATCACTGGAGAGCAGAAGTGAGAAGGAGAGAGTCAAGAGGATCCTGTCACCTTATGCTTAGTCAATCTGTATAATGTCTGCCACAGCAGCCTTCAGGGAATTCAGACAGTCTCTGCATCTATAAAATTCAAACAGAAATGTAACGACGTATCTTATTTGAGGTTGTTAACAACCCCTGCTACATAACAGAGACACGCAGACAGAGATAGTTTATGTATGAAAAATGAGAGAGGAATAATATCTATAGAAAGGCTACGGCTCGACTGAAGAATATAGCCTGCTGTGGTGTTTATGATCTTTACATTAGAGCTGTCTGTGATGGGCATACATTTCAAAATGTTGAGTGATAAAAAATAATCCTTACACTCTAAATCTGAATTTACTATACACCAATATGAACCTCAAAACAACTGGTGTAACCTACTGCAGGATTTGAAAAGGCAGTCCTAAAGACACTACTCTAAATGTTATGGTTTATTAAAACATTATGTGGTACACATGGTCATAAATCTTGGAGCAATATCCTTGGAGTTTAAAATTAACCTTGGCTGTCATGTGTGAAGATTTCTAAGAAACGTTGGCCTTTGACACAGCTAAAAACAGACATAAATCTTTTTTTTTACACTGAAATACTTTTTAGCGCAACGTCATTACTTATTTTAAGCCTTGTAAATAACCATTAAATCCCAGGTTTTGACCTTTAGCAGCATAAACTAGCCTGACCTTCAATTTAGACACTGCCCTAGCAGAGTCAGTTTGAGGATTGTGCTTTGGATCTCCACAGCTGTCCAGCAGCCCTAAAACCCCCCCACCTCCATCTACCCATACTATACCACAATGCTACCACCCCCACATTCCCAGAAACCCCAGCAAAAGCCGTGACGGTGGGGCCTTTAGTGGGTAACTTCCTGTGGAGTGCAGGAAACAATTTGACATGGGGATTAGACAGCACGGAGAATAGAGTGGACAGCTACACACAGACATCACCTCTTTCTACTGCAGACGCAAAGCATCTTTTGAATGATTAAGCTTGGTATCTGTCAAAAATCAGGGTATTTGTTTTGCTCTGTGTTTTGGGTCTTGTTGAGATCAATGCATTATACAGCTTATACTTTTAGAAAAACAGAAAAGTGAATTTGCTTCTAAGGGAAAATATGCAGCATAGGGAACAAAACACCTTCCAGATTATTTGTTTATGAAAGTGAAAACATCTTCAGATCAGATCTCATAGGTCAGCTCAGTTCAGCAAGTAAACAGTGATCAATGTGGAAGTCATGAAAAAGTTAAAATAATTTCCTATGTGTACTAACCATAGATCTGATTCCATAATAAATCTAAAGCACATATGTTCATCCTGTTGAGTTTAAATATCCTGTTGCCTCTTGTGAGAAGTGAGAAACTGTATGGCGTGAAGCCAATAAGTCACTCAGATACATGGCCGACGATGAAAAGTTCTTCAATATTTATCTACTACAAGTACTAGTTTGTGTGTGCCCTTTCTCAATTTCAAATCTCTTTATACCAAATCCACACAGTAATAATATAGAGTTCTTGTGAGATGAACTACAGACAAGTGGTAAACTTGTTGGAAGAAAAAAAACAAGGGCAACATAGCAAAGGTGTAAGTGTAAAACATTTATAAATAGGACGGAACAAGGACACAAAGTATACATCAGCTGCGAGTGTTCCTTTTTTGTCTAACTTGCAAAACCAAATTACTCCTTATTGTCACGAATGATGAAGGTAAACAACCAACACCTCATCACATTAATCAATTACCTGATCTTTATTTTTTTTAAACTATGCAGTTGGGTAGAGATTTACATGATGTCACCAAATTCCACACGCTTTGAAAGAGCTTTATAAGATAAAGGTGTAGGTTGTCCCACCCTAACATGTGCCACAAAGTGAACAAGAGACTCAGGGAGCTATCAATCACCGACACTCTGTACACACCCTCTCAGTTCTGAAAGAGCGTGGTGGAGAGGTTAATAGTGAAGTTGTTTCCAATTCATTTTGATGCCAATGTATTCAAAGTTGCCATTATAGCTACATCAGTCCAACCCGCAACTAAAGCGAGCATTTTTAATGTTGATTAATAAATAGATTTCTTTTTTCCAATAAATAAATTATTGTTTGGCCTATATTGGTTAGGGAGCATTAAAATGCCCAAAGCAGACAGGGCTCCCAGTGTGGTATGTTACTATATGTTAACACAGCAAAGTTTGACTCGAATCTACAGTTTATGGACTGACACCAATAGTTCTTACGGAAATAAAGGTCATAGCATATTCGGTGCAGCCCTCATGGTGACAGTGACAAACCCCGAGCCTGTTTTTTTCAGGTTTCAGGCTCGAAAATGACATTCCCAGAACAAATGACCATATCTTCCCTTCTAAAAAGGGTTAAATTAATAATCTTTTTTCTCAAAGTAATGATAAACCTGTCAGTTGGATGTAGAAAAGTCAGATTCAATATAGATGTTTTTTATTTTAAAGAAAATTCAGATTGAACATGGTAAAAAACTGTAAATTATAGTATCCGTCCAAAATAATAAGTACCCTGTATCAAGATTGTTGACAAAACAAGTGATATTTGAAATCTTTAGCCAGATTTAGCAAAAAAAACTTTTCTGGGGCCATTTGGGTGGATTTTTCATATCTCTGGCCCCCCCTGCTGGATTTTGACATGTGACATCTCTTTCTAATCGTCAGAGCCAATCAAATCGAGGGGAACTCCCACATAGTCCTTATTTGGTCATGTGTGTGTATTATAGAGAGGCGAAGTCCCGCCCATCTACTTCCGACCCATGGGACCCCGGAAGCGGAAAATTATACATTGAAGTCAATGGAGAGAGAGAAGTAATCTTTCGATCCCGTTTGAATTGTGCCACGAATGACACATATGATGTTCGTCAAATTAAAAGAACATTTTGCAAGTCAAAAAAATTAAAAATGTGTCGTAAAACTGTGAAGCTACACATTTTTTTGTGTGAAACCGCTCAGTGAACTACAGGTCTCTGGTCTCGCACAATACGCGTCACCATCACAAAGATGGCCGTTACGTTAGCAAATTTCACCTGTTTCTTTCAGAATGAGGCGAAAAAGTATAAAACGAGGTGAAAATCACTACAAGTCTGGGCATGTTGAGAGCTGTACATACACGAAAGGGGAGTTAGTCGGTTCTGTAAGAGCCAGCATGCGGGACCGGCTTTACAAGGTTTCAGTAAGTAATATGAGTGCAATGTTTAACGTTAATGTCAGCTAGCTAACATTAGCTAACAAGGTACACTAACGTGTTTTGTTTTAGCAACTAGTTTTCTCCTTAAGAACTTCGTGGTCTCTGTGTATGCTGTGGATAACATTAGTGTTCACAAGAACAAGATACACTCCCGTGTTTTGTTTTAGTTGCTCTTCAGATTGAAGCGGCCAGTTTTATTATCGACTATATGTGTGATCTCCTTTTTACATCTCGTTGTGTACATTTGAGTTTATTTGCTGTGTGTAGATTCAAGGATTTTGGTTATCTTGTCAATTTGTTTGGTTATCTAGGCACAGCTGTGTGTGACTCCCTCTGGTACACTGGTATGTGTTTTTCTAATGTAGAGAGCATTGATTAATTAATAAACTACACACTGACTCTAGATCCTGACCAAATCCTTTTTTGTTGATCAAATGTTTTTCAAAAATGTATTGTATATTATATAACAGCTGCACATCACAGACCGGAGTCTCTGCTACTGTGGACCACGAAGGAGGCGATCATCATCCCCATCCCCAAAGACCCTGCATGGCATGGAAATCTCCTCCTGGAACAATTCTACACCCAGCATATGCTCCCTGTGTTGGCCAGTAGAGAGGAGGACATTTAAATAAACATGCTCTTAACACCCTCGGACTCTGCGTTGTGTTTCGTATGTGTGATGGGGTGTTATGCAGAGGGGACGAAAACAGGACACAGCAGATTGGGATTTTGGTGGAGATGCTGAGCAGTTATTTAATTGTTGCATGTAATTATTATTATACTGCGTGCTTCTTAGTTATTCCATCTTTTGCTGTAACATGGATCTGTATGTAACTCTATATTTACTTGTTATCTACCACACTTCCTTCTACATCGTACAGCATCATTATACATGATGGTGTATATAGGATATATATATTTGTATACATATCTGTAAATTGTATAATTTTATTTTTTCGTATTTGGGACGACGGGCGGGCCACCGAGACGGCGTGTCCGCAGCCTCTCTTTTTCGCCGACCTCTCCCAGGTAAAAGAGTTTAACCCTCTGAAAGGTCGGAGGGAATAAAGGACCGAACGACGATCGAGCAACCATTTTGCATGTTTGAACTAAATAAAAGATTACACGGACGTAAGACCCGCGACTCAAACGGTAATAAGAAAAGTAAACTTTGGTGAAAAGGACTATGAAAGGTAACAAAAACGTTATTAGTATTTTTAGACAATAATCGGGTTGATTTTTGGATCGTTTCTTCCATTTTAACTTGTCCGAAACCGACAAAACGGCGAGGAGTTAGTTTTTTTGGGGTGTTGCCCCTGAAAAAATTTTGGGGTCGCTTTTTGGTCAGGCGGCGCCCCGGTAATCGGTTTATTGGTTTTTTTTTTACATACATTTTTTTTTGTGATAAAAATTTTTTTGGTAATTTCAAATTTTGGTGTTTTATTTTATAATCCTGTTTTTCGGATGGTTTTATTTTGTATTTGTAAATATAAATTTATTTTTTTTTTTTGTTTTAATTTACAACGATAAGTACGGGACTAAAAAAATGCTTTTGTCGCCGGTTTCTAAAAAAGGACCTACCCGCCAAAAAAAGGTAAAACCTGCGGCCAGACCAATTTGTTCATTTCATATTAACTAACATTCTATAAAACGAATTTTTTTGAAACTTCGCATCCCGGGTTAGCGGGGGAGGTGTTGTCTCCAACGATTCCCCAACCCCCCGATCCAATTGCGGTTGTTAATTCGGTGAAAGCCCCGTAAGAAAATGGAATTACGCGAGTTAAGACGTTTTTACCAATTTGTTAACTTTGTAAATTTTCTTAGTCCGGTCAAGTGCCCCTCCTCAAAGCTTCCTTTCCCGTTCCCGTCCGCCGCGAAAACGTAAACCCTGTAAAGAACAAAAAAACTACAACAAAAAAAAGGTAACACTAACTACACTCCCACCCCATTTGCAAAGTTAACGAAACAACCCTATCCTGTTCAATCAAACGCCACGTAAAAATGAACGTTTCTCTTTGTTAAAAATTTGGTTCAATAATAAGCACAACAAATGAAATTCACAAACCATATACTGGAAAAAAAGAAAAATAAAAGAAAAAAAATTTTGGAGTGGACATTACGAACTTCCTGGGAACGCCTTTGTACTGTTTGACTGACCCTGGAAACGGAGACCGTTTTTGGACGTAAACAGGGTGACATCATTAAATCATAACACAATACCAAAACTAATAAATTATATGTAAGTTTCCCGGAACGTTTGGGGGTCGTCTTTCCAGCGGACGTGCGCCAGACTAAAATAAGTTTTTTCCCTGGGCGAAGGGCGGGGCGTGGTCGCTTGCACGTTAATTTTGCTCGGCGGCGAAGAAAAATTGGGCGTTTTGTACTAACGGTTTTAAATCAAGGCGTTGGGCCCTGGGCCTGGTGCGCCGTTGTCCTAAGGCCGTTGGGCTTTTTGGCTTTTGGGCGTATTATGATATTTTTTCGTCACTGTTTGCAAAACCGTTAATAATTGGGTGTTGGCCGTCAACGTATTAAACCGAAGTTTTTTCGGGAACCCTCAACCAAAATAAAAGACCCCGGAGGATCCTACTTGGTTTTTTTCGGAAGGGTCTGCCAACCTAAAGCGAGAACTCCTTTCGTCCAATTAACTTTTTTACGACATAAGACGGCCCCCGACCCTTTGTTCCTTCGAAGTTTGGGGGGGTCCCCGGGTAAAGTCCCTCTTAAAACCCCCCGCCCCCCGCCAAAGGTCCTCCCGTTTCTAATTTCTTAAAACGCCGAACCCGGTTTCTGTCCCCCCCCAATAAACCTAAAAAATATAACCCAGCCAGGGGCCCGCCCCCCCCCCCCTCCTCCCAGAAGAAAACCCTAAATTTGTAATTTTGATTGTTAATTAAATAAATTTTTTTAATAAATAAATAAATAACCCCCCCCCCCGTTTTGGTTGGGGCCCCGTTTTTTTGGGCCCTTTTTGGGGGGCCCCGGTAGTAGGAAACCAAAAAATTGGGGGGGGGTCCGCCCCCTGTGGGCCCTTTGGGGGCCCCCCTTTTTTATTTCGCCCAAAACTTTTGTTTAATGGGGGGTGGGGGCCGGTTTTTAGGTTGGAAAAAAAAAGGGACCGGCCCCAAGTTTTGGGGGCCAGCCCCCATGGCCCCCCCGCCTAAAAATTGGGCGCGGGGGAGAGGCCCCCCCTTGGCCTAAACCCGGTCTGGAAAGAAAAAAAACCCCACCCGGGGGGTCCCTCCTGGGGGTGTTGGTAACCATAACTTCCAAAACCCCTATAAACAGGGGAACCCCAGGTTACTTCCATGTGATGAAATACATTTGTTTTATGAAAAGAAACTAAAGTCGATTCATCGTTTTTCGTACACGTGCTCAGCCTCCTGAACAAGTGTGTCTTGTTAGGTTCTTAACTGTCAAAATAATATAACTGTCATCGTAGTAATTGTCGTACGCACGTCACATGTGCCTTATAGCAGAAAATGTATTAAAAATAGAAAAGAGATATGAAGGTCCACGATGTTCGGAAGAGGTATTGTGGGGGTAAAAGAGACACGAAAATCAAAGGAACCGTCCATGAACTAATAACGGATATAAAGTTACCCAAACAGATAGTAAGAAAACAAACATTGTCAATGGGGTTTATTCCCAGTTACAAATATTACAATGTAAAAGTAAACATGGTCAAAGACCAACTTCAAAGGTAGAAAGAAACCCTGTTAAGGTTTAGATTCTAGTTGGCAAAGTAATCAGAACTGTTAAAGAGTTTACCTCTGGTGAATTAATGTCCCCAACAGTGATGACGTGGCGGGCCCCTCCGGTTTAGGCTCGAGCGCTGAGGTAACTAGCACACACCGGGGGGTATTTCGAACGATTGCCTTATATTATATCACTTTTTTATAATACTCCTAAGCTAATGCATTGATGAGTTCTCGAACAACCGGTATATGAAGTACTAAAGTGTTACGGTTACAGTTTACACTGAAAAAAGACTCTAAAACAGAAATAAATGGGTATACCAATATATACCCGAATCTAAAAGTGAAAAATTAATCTATATTTAAAAAAAGGGAAGTTTAAGTGAACAATATCTGACGCCTTCGCCTTGGTCCAACCGTAATAAGATCTATATATATTTAGTAATATATCACCCCCTGTGTGTTTCCCCCCTTATGAACGGAACGTAAAATAGGGAACTTTTTTTCACACCGGTGTTCCACAAATAACTGTCACTTGCCTCTTCTCTGCTCTCTTCTATCGAATAATAATAGGTCAGTCAAGATTACCTTGATTGAATTGATTGAGGTGATGTTTGGGGGTTGATCCGTTCTTGTCAGGACCAATTTCTAATTTCCCGCATCAACATGCAAAAGTCAGGTTGAATTCTTAAGGTATAACCTAGTAGACTGTGTCAGTGATAAAAGTATTCTTATATATATAAAAAGTTAAGAGTTCAGGTTGAAATAACAGTTAGAATGATTCAAAACACAAATATCTGTCCTCTCTTAGTTTTCTGCANGGTCCCCGAGATTGGGCTTCCAGTAGCTCTGGAGAGAGCTTTCGCACCTGTGGCCACTAACGGTCATAATTTCTCTGCTTTGTTTCAAGACCCGCATCAGAAAGCTTTTGAATGGTGGTACTTTTCCAGTTGGTCTACCTGCTCTTCACGTAGCTCTGCATGTCGTAGTTTAGGTGCTTTTTTTTTTTCTGGAGATAGGCACTGCTCAATCCACTCCTCCATAGTAAGACCCCCCCGGAGGTCGAAGTTAATCTTAAATGTTTCCATTTTATGCGTTGTACGTTTGTTTCGTAACGGAAGAAATTTAAATATATTTATAAAACTGACAAGTCAAATCAAGCAATCTGATTGGTCGATAGCGTTTTTGCGGACCTCTTTGATTACAGATTTGAAAACATCGTTGCTTGCTTTAAAAGTAGCACAATTCATTGTGTTAAACCTTCAAAAGTATCTAGATATCCCTGCCCTAATGCCAAAGGAACTGCACACTGAATATGTTTTGCCGTTTGATGTCTATGTCTGGACCGCTGCGTCAAAAAGGAGGGCTTCTGCCCAGCTTCTGCCCCGTTACTTCTCCGCTGCTTTCTTGTTCCAGTATGAAAATCAGCCCAACGGTATACTGTTTTTCTCAGACGCGGAGGGATACTGACTTGTTGTGAAAAGTAACTTACAATTCTACCCGTGGTATACGCTCAGTATATCACGGCTAAGAACCAATCAGATTGCTTGATTTGACTTGTCCGTTTTATATATTAAAGATCATCCAAAACATTCCACCCTCTTTCTCATGTCTCATTGATTGTTCTGTGTCCCATCAGCAAAAGTATGTTATTCTTATGAGTAAAACCTGATTGAATGACTGATCATGAATAGAGCTGACTGTGTATGTGCCCTGCAGCTATGTTTGGGTAACAAGAATCCTTATAATTCAAAGTGCATAGTGAACACAAAGCATGGTATTTTCTTGGTTGAGCATGACTAATAATGTATATTCACAAACAATTTAAAACAAAACACATTGAAATAATACTCCCATTACTTATGGAGTACCCCGGATTGGCACACACTGTTTTAACAAATTGGTGTAGTTATCTCCCTCCCAAACCACTCTGGCCGGCACCATGATGAATAATCTGAGCATTACCATATTAACCTCAATCTACTAGGATACAAATAATTCCTGTAATTCATCACCATTACATCTGGGTTGTTATTCAAATCGAAAGTTGAGATAAATTTCTCCTTTTGGACTGTACAATTCAATTAACGTAACCCAGCCTGTTACGTGACACTGAAAATAAAAGTATGGCACCATTCACCACATAACAATGCCCTGACTTATCAGCGTTGAACTTTCAGGCGTGTCCAGTCATTGGCCAGGTAATGACCAAGCACATCTCTCTCTAATCTCTGCACTCAGTGTGATGATTACAGCAACGCTTTTAACACACTCCCTTCAAAACCTGTAGTTAATTGTGCCATGTGGCCTCAGGCCACCTCCACTATAATGTAGAAGTGACACACGCACGCACATCCGAGCCACACCTCTTCTGGGAGTGCTGCTTAGGTAGGACTGAGTCACCCAGTCCAGTTTGCCTGTCTTTCTCCTTCCATCTTCCCTTCCTTCTTTCCCTCTAAACTTCATGACACGGCACATCCTGTATACCTGCAACAAAATGTCCCAGCTCCAGCTCCCCTGCCCTGCTTCCTGATGCTGCTCTCTTCTTGTTGAAAACTGAAGCAGACCCTCGTCTATGCATTAGCATTGTATGATAGTCGGACAAGTAGAGCTTTCTGACTCATCGCCTTTGAGTCGGCAGATGTACAGTAAAGATTGTGGCTGAGGGAATAGGGGCGGGGGGATGATAAGGGCATGATGCCAGAGACAGAATGGAGCAGATCCTGGCTGCATCACTGTCTGAGATCACAGCCCTGCACTAATCGTCTGGATCCAGCCCTCCATGAATCACTCCTTTGCATTGGCACTTGCATTCACTTGTCAACCACATGACCATTTGAATGTTATTATGTGTGAGGCATAGAGGTTCCTTGTATAGGGCAGTTTGAGTATTCAGCCTTAAAACAAACAAAGTGATTGGATTTGGAAGCGGGATGGAGTTACCAGTGATTGGAACCTCATCTATGTTGAAGATTGACATATTATTGGCCAATGGAGCCCCAAACAACACCCAAACTTGAAATGGCAAACCTCAACCAGTCAAGAGGTTAATGAATGAAAATTGACATTATCCATAATCAATCAAAGTTACACTGATACTCTCTTAACATTAAAAACATGTTATTTAAGACCAACACAGATCATCTATCAATATACATGTTAGTTCGTATCACTTGCATGTGTGTCTGATGTGAGTATATGCATTGATTTGATGTTAGGCACATGTGTCGGGGCAAGGCAAATAAGGAGAGCCCCATGAGAAAACATACATGGTGCAGATGAAGTGAAAATCAAGGGATTGGCCTGCACACACACACGTGTGCCTGCCGGAGGATACAGAACTCCCCAGCACTCAGAGGAAGCAAACGAGTAAAATAAGGAACTATTACTTCCTAAAATGCCTGTTAAAAAAACCCCGCTTTTTTCATTCCTTACCCATTTGTTCCATTGGCTGTGCGAGTTGGTTGAGAAACAGTCACTTCAGCTGGACTCTGTGAACAGAAGAGAGAGAATAGGGTAAATAGATGATAATGCAACACAAACAGTAGCCTTTCCCTAGAACTTCAATAGTTTTCCTTCAGTGGCCACGCTACAGTAAAGCATACAGCCATTCCTGGCAGTCTCAGCACATAGCTGTTCTGTTCCTGTAATGCTTGGCTTTCACTTGCAAGGAGTGAGCTAGTGGGGAGAAATATGGCATTCAAAACAGGCTCATTTAATACAGAAGTGGAGAACAGAAGAATAATGTGTGTAATAGGAGCATGCACCCCAACCAGCAAACCCCAAAAGGCTTTTTCTCAGAACATTCATTCCTCTGAGAAGGTTGTTAACCTAAAAATAACCTCAGTCTTTCAGATTGCACTCATAACAGCATCTTTTGCCTTTATCTTCTATCCGCATGTTACAGTGTCACAAGTTTGCTGATAGCTTGATGAAAACAAGTGGGGAAAATAAAGAGCTTCTAGAGGGGGCTTGTATGAAAACCACACTTTGTGTAGTAAAATAAAAATGTGGCTGCCCTGGCCCAACTCAGGGGTGTTGGCCTACCTGAAACAGTATCCAGGTCACCTCTGGGCCCCTCTCAATTCACACACCACACTTTACAACTGGGAAAACCAGCCTAAGTATAGCCCTTGCCCTGCGATAAAATAAGTCTACTGCTTCTTTTGGGACTGCTCAAAAATAACAAAGGAACAATTAACTGCAAATGTAAAGGTTAGTATGGCATCTGGGTTATATTTTTAAGGCAGTTGGACTCTGGCAAATGTCGGAAAGATGAGGTTTGAGATTTGATTAATGTTTTACTCAGGGTGAGGTACTGTAAACGTCAAACCAGACCGACAGGAATAACTTAACAGTGTCAGAAGGCGACTTGTGAATGAAAGAGTGTGTGTGCGGTAACTCCCTATACCCCTGTCCGTTAACCATAAATACATTCTACCAAGCAAGCAGCTCCAGAGAAAAAAAAAATGCAGACAGACAACGCGAAAGAAAAGGACAAATGAATACTGACCAAATCAAGAACTGCAAAGCTGTAATATTTCGAGTAAGACTTGTCAGAGGATCAATAAACTAATGAGTCAAGTAGATTAGGTTCAGATATTTTCACTAATTATACACGAAAATGTGACAATTTACAGAAAGAAAATAGGTTTCCAATATAGTTAATGGGCTGTGGGATGGGGAACAAGGATAGCGTGCAATGCAGAGACCTGGCAAAAGCTCTCCCTTTGGACAGGCATGGGATGAATCACTCCAGACTAAAGCAGAGCACGGAGGGAAAAAGGGAAAGATGCCGTGATGTGTTCGTTCCGTGGCTGACTTCCGCTCTCGCTTTTCCCCCTCCAGTCTACTCTCTCTCATTCAGCTCTCCTGGGAGGCTGAGTAACCAGGAGGAAATGCTTGGGCTCAGCCAGTGTCGGCCTGAAGACCAGATGTGTGGCCTGGAGGTGGTGAGGCAGAGACGCAACGGAAACCAAATATAAACCAGTGTACCATGACACCGCTGAAGACAGAGGGCAGTAGTGACGGTTAAGGAGACCTGCTCTTACCAAGGCCGGACTGTGCCCATTTGTCAAGTAACAGGATACAGTGCGGTGCTCTGGCCCACACTTACAACTGTAAAGTCCTAAACACTCTGTGGTAGTAGTTTATTGGTAAACCTGAATGGATGTTGCATAAAAACTGAATAAATATGGAAAGAAGAGAGAATGACGGATGTCCTGTCCTATAATGACTGGCTTGCTGTCCCAACACTGGGGGCATTCAGCTCAGAATGACTGTTTGGGCAGCTGTTGGAGAGCAGTTTCTTTGAATGAGGACTGTAAACATGCAGGGAAAGGGTTCTGACATGGCCCTGTGCTCTTAAGGGCAAAGCCTGCCCAAATGTCAGCACTGACTCATGATTCCAACCTCAGTGAGAAAGAGTCCTGGCAAAGAAAAGTATGTCATCTATGGCTTTGGTGCTATGGATGATGCACATCATGGGATCCTCTGGCAGTGCTTTGGAAAACAACGCAGGAGAGCGTGGTGAAGGTTTTGGATGTCTTGAGCGAGGTAGAGTCCACCAGACCTGCGGTTTACTGCGGTCAGCTCTGGCAGGAACTGAACAGAGGCCTACTAAATGGAGTATTTCAGTGTTACAAAGCCCAAATGAGACACATACATACACCCAGGGAGGTCTGACCGGCTAAAATGTGGCCTCTCAAGCTTCAATTGGGCTTTCCCTGGGACTCACTGTAGACCATCTTCAACCCTCCGCCCCACCCCCTCCGTTAACAACAACATGGAAAGCCAAACAGAATCTGTTAGATCTGTATATTCTGAGGGGAAGGGCTGTGGGGTGCACAACCAATTGTCTTGTTAAAGAGTGGGTCAGCTGATGATATTGGCTTAGAGTGGTGCAGCTGTGGTTTTAATTATTCGCTTAGCGTGAACTATTGACACGGAGTTACAATAGCCAGCATGAACCAGTGACATATATCCAGAGGAAACAGGTTTATGGAAGTGAATTGATTACCTGCACTCATTACATCAGGGAATTGATAATCAATAACCAATGTGGACGTATAACAGAAAAATACTTGTTTCATTCAAAAGAAGAGTTTACTTTGGTTACTATGGAAAACATTGTCTAACTGGTTCCTGCTAATTAGGTTTTTCTCATAATCTGAAAAGGCCAAATTAGTCAGATTAAGTCATGATTTTCCTCAATAGGAAATATAAGTTGTTTTGAAGAGTTATGAGCAAGAAAGCAATAGAACCACAACTGTAATCAGTGATGTAACCCCACTGCAAGGTGAACAGCACTAAAGAACAGCACTAAAGACAGAGAAGCATTATGACTTCAGTCATATACGATAACAAAAATGATAGTAGCAGCTTTGTTTTGGACTTATTCTTGTGTAAAAATTACACTAGTTTAAAAAATGTGAACTGCACTGAGGAATAACAGTAAAAGTGCAGTAGTATGCTATTCAACTTGTCTTTTCAAGAGACTAAAGACAGGCCGGAATGCAATCCCTCAATCAAGGTCATCTGCTCAGATATACATCAACAATTATATCAACCAACGATAACCCGAGCCTCCCAAGAGGAGCATTATTCTGCAGATGGAGCACGGGTTGCATTTTGATGAGGGATCCGGGAAAGTTAAAAGAAAAGGAAATCTTTGGGCCTCACTTTAAAAAGGCCATCAGCCGTCTCCATATGGACATGCTACAATGATCTCGTATTGATTGTAAATATGGAGTACAGTTAGGTTCCTTTGACTGCCAATAGCCAGGCAGATGGTACATTATGACCAAGACAGGGATGTTTGCCAAGAAGAAGAGTGCTACACAAATGCCTCTCTGGATACCCCTGAGCAACAGATGTGGCTCTTATCTGGCGGCTGCTACTTCTGTTGAGGCAATAACCATGTAAAACATATCTGTTCCAAACGTTTTCATGCAAATCTGTGTGGTGTTACACTGGTTGGATGCAAGCACACAAATGGGCCACTTATTAGATGATCAGGCTTTGTAAGTAGGTGGTATTACTTTCATTAACAACACCTACAAAGACATGCTGTTTGTATAAACCATGTCTCAGCAGCACAGAATATCTAAGACTATGTTATTATGTAACATAATGCAAAGGCAAAACACCTTTTAGAATATGTTGCTTATAAAGGGTGAGTCCGATGTGAGGATAAGCACACAGTAATAAATACATAACGGTGTAATATTCTAAGAGGCTGTACATGAAGGGATGTACGTTGGGTCATACAGATAGAGCCTACCTCAATTCCAGGCAACAATGCCCCCTCACAAGTGGGTGGACAATGCTGAACTCTCTGCGCCTGATCAGATGACTAACATTACAGAGAAGACAAGGCCAGTCTTATTTGCAATTGAGCGGGGAGGCATGCACACAGAATCACTTCAACACTGGGTTTTACAGCTAGAGTGTGTGCGTGTGTGTTTGTGTGTGCACGTGCTATTGCTCAATGTTGCCCAAGCCTTCAGGAACGTGCAAAACCTAAAAATCAAGCTGGCAAAAGCAGCAGCACATTGTTTGTCCTTCAACAGTGATAGAGCCTAGGATTGAACAGTTAAAAACACTGTAGCATGCAGCATGCAACTTTAAAATGTGGGCAATATACACAGATTGCACGGATACCTTGAAGTTCCAATCCATATTTACTTCAAAATAATAATAATAATAATAATAATAATAATAATAATAATAATAATATTCATATTAGGAACTGATGTCTGTTTGCACTCAACTGATATAATGCCTCTGAAGCCAAGCCAAGTTGCAAGAAGACATACATGACAGTTGACAGCTACCACTAGACTTGAACATGTATATTAGCTGTGTATGTGAAGTATTCATGCACAGGAAGTGTAGTGTACTGCAGGTGGAGAGTTTTTACCCGTCCATTGGGAGTCAAGTCCTCCTTGTTGCGCAATTCAAAAGACTCTTCCTCCTCTTTCTCCCCATAGTCCCGTCCGAGCAAACTGAAGCCCTTCCTGCAGCACAAAAACCAGCAAACTCCTTGCAAAGGCATTCAAATGAGGTTATGTGTGTCGTCTTCTGATATCCAGGTCGGTGAATTCAACATTCACGGTGCTGTGTCGGCCGCAAGTAACTCCAAGAGTTGCGTGAGAGCATACAGGACAGCCTCTCCATAGATATCCAGTGAGGAGGATGAAGGGTTGCATAAGCTTACTGTCTCTCCTTTCTGATAAAGAAAATGTCTAGTAACTGTACATGACAGCAGTAGTACTCCAGCAAAACCAACAGAGAACGGATTCAGGAAAAAAATAACTCCCTTCTTCCCTCGATACACCTTGCTGTCCTGTTAGAAGAACTTCACACGACCAAAGTGCGACAACAATATTTTGTGTTCACAAAAATGGCAGTAATGGTTAAAAAATACATGAAGATGAATGCACCTAAAGATAAATACTGTTATTGTCAGCGTTTTACTAACACATTGACTGTGTAAAGTAAACGAGAACCTCTGGAAAGCCGCCTACCGACTGTCTGACTTCTGAATTTGAACAAAAGCATGCTGCAGCTGGGACTGAATAGAGTGGGAGGGGAGGCTCCGCCCATAGACAGCACGTCAATATTCTGATTGGCTGAACTCAGACACTCCTCAGAAAGACGCGCCCAGAGCACACGCCCCTTCAAACTGACGATGCATCACATGTTTTGTTGTAGATGATAGTAATCAAATCATCCAGATGTCACGGTAATACTCATTTAAGAAGTCTGTAGCCCTCATCAGTAAGGGGTATTTCTTTACTGTAGAATTCACACAGGCAACTATACTCAAAAGTGAGTCTAAATAGACTTAAATTATGCTTATTACGATGGTCTTTTAAATCTCCTTGCTTCGTTTTAGGCTAAGCTTGTAGAATCTGAAAATGTATGCAATTATAATGTAACCCCCCCAACAAAATCTTGAAGTAACTTAATACTTTAGAGTGGAAGGTAATTTGATAATTTCTTATAAGTAAAGGATTATTATGTTATGTAAAACTAGCAATTAACGCCTAACTACAAGTATAAGTCATGAATTCAAATATTTCAGTGAAGTGCAGTTTGTAATTTAAAGTAGTAAGAAAAGTGAGCTTTCATTATTATATTGATGTTGTTATTTTATAATGTTTCTTATAATCCCAATATATAATTATATATTATTAATTATTATTTGGAATCAGAATTCCTTTATTAATCCCACAGATGGAAAATCTACATTGTTACAGCACTATAGATAGAGAGGAGAATAACACACTATTAGTAAAAAAGGCATGCACAAAGTATTTCAAATAAAAAAATGTTTTACAGAAGTACACATTCAGGGTAAATATAAATAATCAGTATTTATAAAATAAAATGAGTGTAACATTGTGGACTACTGTGTGGCAATGGGTTGATTGTAGCGTTAAATACAAATAAAATGATACATTTACATAATAACGTATAGATTACATTACATTTTATTTGGCCGACCGTTAAATCCAAAGCGATTTACAATAAGTTCAGATTCTTGTTGGAATGGATAACCGAAGTACAGCAGCCAGCAGCCATAATAGTATTAGGACAATACAGATATTATTATTATTAATAAAAATGAGTAATGATGCGTAAACAGTAAAGATGTTGAAATGTAGTTACTGGTAACTTAACTTGATGGGTTGTTTAAATTATATAAACATACATGATAATTTATGAACTGATCAGAACTTTATATGTAGAATGTTGATCTGAAAAGTGACTAGAAGCCAACTGTTGCTGTTAGATAAATGGGATCGCGTAAATAATATGAACCGCTCAATAAAGTAGCATGACATTTCTACTTTCATACTGAACTTGAGTTGGTTTCACTATAAATATTCACATGATATTAGTATGCCCTTTGCTGTGGTTAGTATGCTATGATATTTGCATAAGACTTTAAAGTCTTACAATGTACTATACTTTGTTTCCAACGTGAAAGCCATCCGTAGTGAAAACACATTACAACATGACTGGCTGACTTTTGAAACCTTATTTTTAAGGGAGATCAGATTTGAGGGTGTCATGATGATGCTTATTAGCCCCAGTGTTTGGTAACAGCTCTTTCATGTTCTCTCTTTATTGCTTTTCTGCATATCTTTTTTTTCTATAACTCTTGTTCTCTTGCTTTTCTTGCACACACACACACACACACACACACACACACACACACACACACACACACACACACACACACACACACACACACACACACATTTTTGGATACACACAAGATAACCCGATACAGTGTGTCAAGTTGAAGCACTAGATCAGGAGAAGGGCAAATTATTTGGTTGGGCTCCGAGTATGAACATTAGCCTTGAGCCAGAGGAGAGGTGTGAATCTGGTATAAAATATAAGTTATTAAAGCTTTTTATAACATGTTGATTCTTGTGAAGCTGTGAGATTCTCTCAGTTATGTCCAACAATAACAAAAAGTTGATTTACCTTTAAAGCACAATGAGAATAGGGTTCTTGATAAGCAAAACAGTTGGTATTACCTTTCAGCTTCACCATATCTTAACTAAGCTGTTCATAAATTTTTTTCCTTCATCTTATTGATTTCATTGGATTTTTTTTTACCTTTCTGGCTGGTCCTACCCACGTCCTGCCTGCCACTCCTCACAACACTGCTTGTTGAAATTGGCGTGTGGAGTTTCAAACAGAGACGTAGACACAAGTCACACATGTCAGGTTGATTGGAGACAGAGCAGAGCAGTGCACGGTTCCCTCCATTTCTCTCTCCCTCACTCACTCTGTGCCTCTCGCTGTGTCTCCCACTCTTTCCCCTTTGAGTTACTTCCTGCAGGATCCCATTTCACTGAAACCCACATTGTAGCAACACTCTTATGTTGGTGAACCAGATTGATTGTCAACATAAAGGGATGTGAAATCTTGGCCAATGAGGAGCTTCCTTCATGTTCACATTTTGGTGGCTGAATGCTTGTTATGTTCTTTTTTTACATGTTCTTTTGGTAATGGTTCATCAAATGTAATGATTTGGTTAAGGAGTACTTTGGGAATTTAGCTTTTAAGGAGTTGTTTTGAAAACTAGGCTTTGAATGTGGTATGAAGGCACAAGTAGAACAGATTCAATAATAGTCTCTGTTTTCTGTTCAAAACAGCTGCACTGTCTTGAGTGAACTACTAGTTTCCCTCTAGAAGTCCGGTCCAAGGTCAACGTTTATCTGACAACCCCAAACTAAGGATTTAGTATAGGAACTGACCTCCAGCGACCCTTCAGCAAAGACTCAGACAGGACTTCCTCCCTGCTGTGTCTAGCATTGAACTTAACCCTCATCCTGCCAGGCCACCATCCCTTCTTCCACAAGCCCAGTGTGTTTGGGTCGAGCAGAGATTTGGACTATGGGTTAGTGAACAGAGGACTGCTGTTTGACGGCTGTTGGCTCATGTAATGGGATATGGCTGCTAGGGAGCCCAAAGTACTGCACCACTTGACCTGAAGTCCCCACTGTGAAATATCCAGCTGTGCATGTGGATCGTTTGTGATAGACAGGCTTCATGGGATGAAATTATGAACGAAGATTCATTTAATGAAATGGATGATAAAGAAATTAGAAGATTTACTTTCATCTGCAATGGGTCACACGCAGGCTTACTGTAATAAAATAAAGAGGGAACATGATTTTTGGTTATGCAGCTAAGTTTTCATCGATGCCATGTGCAGTGCTGTCTGTGTTCAGGAACAGTGTTTACCAGTATCAGGGACACCACAGGGAGGTGTTTCTAACCCTGGCTGTGTGGGCACATCTGTTCATGGGGACTGTGTGGCACACAGGCTTGTGTCAAGGGAAGGCCAGGCTGGAGAAAACATTCCCAGGTTCAACTTCTGACCTCTCGCCCCAGTTAACCCCTCGCATTCCTCCTTTTCCCCTTGCTCTGCTTCATTACAGTAACCCTTAACTCTCCGGACTCTTGCACACTGGCTCTGCCTGTCATCACGTAAACTGCCAGCACGACTTTTGCAATGGATGAATAATTGTGTTGGATGGAGGTATCTCAGGTTTTATGTGCTGAGTGACATTCTATACCTTAGGCATCTGTTGTTGGTGCCATTAGACTGTAGATTCAATATTGACCGCATATTACTGCCTTTTTATACAACTGAGTGAAAAAATCGACTGATTTGGTCCTTCTAAGTGATTTTTTAAGAAAAAGTTTAAAAGTTTAGTGTACAGTATACAGTATGGGCCTCCAAATGCAATTGTCCAAGAAACATATAATCATTGCTCTTTTTACAGATTCAAGCCTATTGTATTAAGATAAGCAAAGAGCAATTTGAATGTAGACATTCCTCAGCATGGTGGAAAATGAGAGCCACAATACGAGAAGCCATGTTATCTGTAACCGTCATCAAAAGCCAAGTATGGAGGCGTTGCAGCAGAATCAGAAAGGCAGAAAGAAAGATGGGGGATTGAATGCTCTGAATAGTCAACCAAAAAAGATAAAAAGCCAGGAGAGCTGAGACTGAAACTGTGAGGAGACACAACAACCGACAATGCAAACAAACAGCAGATATACGCCCTCATGTTGTCTGCTTTTTTCACATCAAGGAGGGAATAAAAGAACAGACAGGGTGTCCCAACATACATATTGCAGTTCATATCCTGATCTTCCTAGTTTGGGATTTCTAAACAGTAGCAACCAATCAAGTTAGCTTAAACCTATTCCTGTACATTTTACTTAAGGCTACTGATGCTTGGTTTATTACCACATACTAAAGGTAGTCCAGAATAATTTACAATTAACTTATGGTATTTGGTTAATGGTTGTGGTACTGTATGCACTAAAGTTGAGTGTTGGTGCAAGAAGAAGATAACTTATTGACAGTTAGGGAGGCTGGGCAGAGAGCCAAGGTCCTTCAGCTATTTATAGGCTGCTGACTGTGTGAAAGTATGCTGAGTACAGAATTGATGACACATTGCCCAAATCTAAATCCGTGCCGAATTAGTAGGTTATGTGTGCACTTGCATTTATATATAAGCTCTTTTGCAGAGAAGCACATTTATCCAAATCTAAGAGGAAGGCAGGAATCAGTATGCGTACCTTTGTGTGCAAATTAATGTCAGAGATTTTTTATTGCGGGTCACCATGACCTACTGAAACATGGACATATCTAAAGGATTTTTAGAATGACTGAAAATGGCCTGCTATTTGCGATGGATTCTAGCTCTTCTCGGCCTCGCATGTGTTTCCTGTGTTTAGATATCAGCCTTGAGAGTGGCTCTTAGCAGTATAAGCAGTATAATTACTGATTATGGAAAACGTGCCCACTGCTTTACCTCAGTCTGGGCAGCAGCCCTCCACAGAGCAACTGAGTAAACTTCTATCCCTTTGGTTAAATTTGCGAGAATGTATATGGGTGTCTTTACAATGTAACTTACCTAGGACACAGCCACAAACTCCACGAAATCTTGTAGACTTAAACATGTTTTGTACACAAGAACTCTCAAAACAAGAATCAGGAAAACTAAGACACCGAAGACAATGATTTACGATGAAATCTTTGATAATTATTTGATTTGTTTGAAATGTTTTCACATCAATTAGTTTAGCTCAAGATTTTAAGATTTCATCCTTTTTTTTCAATTCTCTGTTAGTTTTAAATGGCAACAAGTAAACAACTGGCGTCATGAATAGACAAAACATTTGTTGTGTGCCGCCTTCTAGATCAATTAGGGATTGGATCTAAAAGAATCACATCAGTCATATAGACACATGCACACTAAAAAGCTAAACTGTTGTTCTGCAACTTTAGAACAACCTTATATCATGTCAACAAAGTGAGTTTAATCTGGGTGTGTTTAGGAAAATGTATGTAGCTATATAAACTGTGTATGTACATGTCCGCCTGTGTGTTGTCTCATGTTTCCTTTAGGACTTCATCAAGGCTGTTGCTAGGTGCCGTGACCTCCTACTTTCATGGATGTAGAGGGTGAACCCTGCGAAGAGGAGGGCTGTATTTTATTTCTGCACCCTCCCCCTACCCCAAACATCCTGTCTCACATACAGACTGTATACCACAAAATCCCAATGGGCTTCGCCTGTGGCTAGGTTTGTTCACCAATATTTCACCACAAAGCACAATATCTACTCCCAACACTAATTATCTCTCTTTGTCTCTTCGACCAGAGGAAGCAGAGGAGTTTCTGATTTTTAGGGTAGTATTTTCCACCCATGAATAAAGTGTTTAGTATGACATCATTGCCAACTGGTCTTTAACACTTCCTACACTACAGTTTTTATAAGAAATAATTATTTCCATCAACTGCACTCCAGATGCCCCAACCCCCACCCCACCTGCAGGCTGTGTGGAGTGGGGCCCAGTATGGAGAGGACAAGCCGTTCTGCTGCCTTGCTGCCAAAGGTACTCTACTTAAGTTTAACTCCAAGGAACTAATCTGGAGAGGGGAAGGACACCGTTTTGCATGTCTGGCCAGGTACCTCAATGTGTATGTGTGTGTGTGTGTGTGTGTGTGTGTGTGTGTGTGTGTGTGTGTGTGTGTGTGTGTGTGTGTGTGTGTGTGTGTGTGTGTGTGTGTTGAACGAAGTCCATGGTAGAAATGGGCCAGCAGAACTTCTAAGAAATGGTTGACCTTTGATTCAACCGTTGTATTACTGCTTTGGACATGCTTGCCAACGTGTGAAAACTCATGTCCAAGTTAGTTTGGAGGACTTCCAAGCATCCTATTGGAACTGAATGTGTATAGAGTTCCATTCAGTAGTCGCTTGTTGAGCACATACACTAAAACATTGCTGTTTATCCAACCTGGCCACCTTCATATGTTGTCACTCGGCGTGACCCTTTTCATTCTCACACATCCTCCCAGCTGCAATTGTCATTTGTCACAGTCAGTAGTTTACATCAAACAAAGCCCAAGGCAGAGCAACAAAAGAGAGAAGACATTGGGCAAACAAATTGGGAGGCAGACTAAATAAATGCGGCTTGTCTGCTCCGTGAGGGAAACACAACCCGGTGGTGTGGGTGTATTACTGGTTGTGGCTCTGCATTTGTGTGTGTGTGAGCGTGTTCTTGTTGGCAGCAAACATGAGAAACAAAAGTGTCTCAGCTCCATGCATATCCACTAGGCCGCAGCTGTTTTCAGTAATTCAACTTAATGCAGGTGTCAGTGCTGTTGTCTTTGTGGAGCTGTCGTTGTGTGTAAAACTTCTTCGCCTCCTCTCTGAATAAATCAACTTTGAAAATGTATGAAAGC
This sequence comes from Notothenia coriiceps, assembly GCF_000735185.1. Taxonomy (NCBI): domain Eukaryota; kingdom Metazoa; phylum Chordata; class Actinopteri; order Perciformes; family Nototheniidae; genus Notothenia; species Notothenia coriiceps. The sequence continues at coordinate 327,253 of NW_011341659.1, forward strand.
ATGTGTGTGTGTGTTCATTAACAGGACTACAATAGCAGCACTAGTGCCGGTACATCAGCACAGAAGCATCACTCAGTTGTTTTAACAGAGTAAATTAGAATCTGATGAAAGCTTAGATGGCTCACAGGCTTTTCTGTTGTGTTGACCATGCAGGCAAACACAAAGGAATAGCCTTTTAAACTGGCTGGAGGACGGGACTAGAATAAGAACAAACCAAATGCATGTTGATCTCTTACTTTCTTATCATATTTTCTTGCCATTAACAAGGCTTTACAGTGAAAAGTGCTTTACAGTAGACGAATGGATAAAACAAAGACCAATGAGGCTATAATAGTAGGACTACAATACGGTAAAATATGAATGTAGAAAACAAAACAAAAATTCAAACAATAGAGGTTAAATAGCACAATGTGGTTGCAACTGTGTCATCAATTTCCTCTCAATTTGGAAAGAAAGCAAAGGCCCTCAGCAGAAGTTTTTGGTTTTTGTAACATTCCCATAACCCCCCGCGGTCTGTGTCATAAACTGAGTTTGTCGAAGAGTCCACTCTGAAGTGTGAATGGTCAAACAGGTTGTATCAGCTGTCTTGGAAACACCAGTTGAGCTAACAATGGGGGGAGATCTTCAGAGGTGGGATCCCAGTCTGGGCTTCCCCAGCTGGGTTTATTTTCAGCTGAGATTGGCCTTCACCAGCAGGAGGTCATACCAGTGTAAGGACACCTGAGAGCAAGCTGCTTTAATAGCCCTGTTTACAGCAGCTCACGCACCAGTATGGGGACATTAGGTTCCCATAGCTGGTGGCCAATACAAACAACTTTCTTAGAGTCCAACCAGAATACAATCTTGCTGAATTCTCCACTTTCTGACAAGTATTTCCCAAATAGCCACCATCAGCGTGACCTGCTGCTGTTTTCTGTCTGACACATCAGAAAAACATAAATAAAGCCCGTGCTCATCATACAAAACTGGTCAGAATCCTTCATCCATCTTCATGACAAGTCACTCATCCGTAAAAACAGAGCAGCATTATCTCTTGGAAACATCTGGACCCAAGTCATGTCTTGACCCCTGTTTGTGAGTGTCTGCATGCCCGTGGTTGTGGGTTTGGCGATTTATGTGTGAGAAGTGTTTATGTGTGTTTTCATTCTTGTACCCTCAGCACATGTCCTATGCAGAGTACAGTGGAACCCCTATGGAAAATACACACAATGCTAATGGGGGCTGACAAAAGTACAATCTGATTAAAAAAAAAAAAAACCTGTGAGAAACAAGGCCATCACATGTCCATCCACCTGTGGGTGTTTTTTTTAAAACACGTTAGAGAAGGACACAGAGTGTTATTTTCTTTTGTTTCAAGTTAAAAGTAGGTATAAAATCAATACAAAAGTAAGAAAAGTAAATCATATTTCAAATCTGGCATTCTCATTTCATTAAACCAAAGGTCGTTGGCCAATTTATTGATAACGTATGTACATGTTCATACATTTCTGAACCATAAAACGGTTATTTTAAATATAAGACCTGCAAAATAAAGTTATACAATGAATAGGTTGTGGTAAAGAGTTTTTTCTGTCAAATGGTGTAAGCTGACAAAAAAACATAGATACAGTACATGTCTGAGCTTTATCTGACACCTAGTGGCCAGTTGTGGTTTGGTTCTGAAACTGCTGCTGCAATCTGCAAATTGCAATTTAAGTCTAAATGCACATTAAGGAAAAACCCATATTTTGCATTAAGGTTTATCCCTCTTATGATTCACATTTTCCATTCATTCATATTTGTCAGCTATATGGTTATCCATTACAACGTAATTTATCGGTGTACACAAGCTTTTTAAACTGGTAATGACACTACCAAATTGTGTTATTTTCCACCTAAATGTTACACTAATATGTCATTTGTATCCGCTAAATTGGCAGCTGAATATAAATTGAATTATTGTGTTAGAGATTTATTTCTATTCAGCCTTCATTGTGCATAGTTGGAATTATTGCATCCCTTTGGCAGAACTATTCACATGACGAAAATAAGAGGATTTTAGGACAGGATATTTTAGGTATATTTCACAGCAAACATGGTGCCAAATGGACTATGTGAGAGAGGTTGTAATTGGAACCCTGCATTATGTTTGCTGAGGATTCTGTCTCTGGATGCTCTTGTTAATCAGTGTATCACTTGAGCTTTTGTGTTGTTTTTCCTCCCAGATGTGTGGTTTAACCCCAACCAGACCGTATTATGTGTCCTCTGAACCTGTCTCTATGGTTACTATAGGGTTGAATATAAAGGTCACTAGGGAAACAGATGGCAATCCATCCTAAAACAACGTCTTCTGCATGTGTTTAATGTAAATGTTGTCTGAGGAGAACTGAGAAACAGTCAGGAGAGTCAGTATTTAGTTTTATATCTATTTGTTTATTTTGTCTAGTCTAACAGAGACATACAGAACACAAATAATATTGTTTGCTTTGGTTTAGCCATATATTGAACTTCACTGTTATAGAAATGAGTGACCTCTCCAAATGGTTTTGCACCTGTTCCCAGTCAGTTAGATACCTCTGCAGTGGGCCACATCAGCAGCTAGTTTCCCCTGCTGATTTGATGCCCCACTTTACTCTCCCATGTATTTTCTTTCCTATTGCCATTGTTTTATTTCTGCAGATATATTTTTATACTCTTAATTTCAGGGGTGGGGGAAGCGAGCAGGAGGGAGCTTACAAACTGACAATCTGATTTGATTGAAAACACGATAAATCCCACGCTGGCCCAAGCATTCAATCTCACATCACCACTGACACACTGCAGCCCCATAAACCCACTTCTTAATCCCAAAAGCCTTTTTATTTTGTGGTCAATGTGCTACCCATTGCTACAAATCCCCCTCTGCCACTGTCTCACCCAGCCCCCACCCCCATGTAGTTGTGTGTGTGTGTGTGCAGGGATTCGTCTGAGTTCAGGCACAGCTGGCATCATCATCCTCTAAAATGAATGTTTTTTGATGCACTGGTGGGAACAGAGTACCTGCACAAGGTCAGACAAACAACCCGTAGACCTGTGCAGCCTGCTGCTCTGCTGTGATTGTCATTCTATACGGTTCTGCTGCTGAAGCGGCATATAAAGGACTTCCATCCTATTTTTGGATACAAGTTCAGATCTACGTTATTGGACCAAAAGATTTCTTAACCATCTCCTCACTAGTGCAGTGCACTCCAGTGTTCAGCCTTGAAAAGTGTGCCAAAGGACGATGTGAGATGCCCTGGAAGAAGAGAAGAGGAATATATTTTTAGTCCATTATTGAACTGAGCCACATCCCAGAAGGAAAGTTGCTGTTTTGACAAGTTCTTTAAGAGTTATCTGGAGGTTAAAGACAACTTACATTTTTCTTAATTGTTCTGGAAAAATACTATCACTCTGTGGCAGACAGAAAAAGTTCCAGTCTCCTCTGCATCCTGCGAGAGGGACACACCAGAAACCCACTCCCACCTGGTATTCAAACTCTCTGCTAGTTACAATTATGTTGAATCCTATCACGCCCGGAGCCAGAGAATTCCATGACGGAGATGTGAATTAAACATTATTAAAGGATATAAAGAAGAAGTGCGCGCTCTCGGCGAAGGGCAGCATCAGCACCAGCATCCAATGCGCGTCCCCGCCCCGGTAGAGGCTGCCCGAGAACCCGGGAAGAGGAGTTGGAGCTGCGCGAGTTAAAGTTGGGCCAAAGGGGGGGTGAGAGGATGCTGCAGAACAATCTACGATCTAAATAAGATAGCCTGTACGGAGAAACGTGTCCTAAGTGAAGGATGACTTGCAAAATACTGAGCATATGCCTCTTATTTTTGGGGTTTCAACATGGCTCATCACGTAAGTCCTGTGAAACTGAAATTGTTCATTTATTATCGGCTGTTAGAATAGTATTACAGTGTTTATACATGCCATATATATTGTTTAACGTCTGATTGTATGCTTGAGAGAAAGTTAACTCGGTAATTCGGTTATAAGTGGAAAATACCACCGGGGGGCAAAATGTAGCCAGAGGTGTTGCGATCGTTGAAGGGTACGTTGCGGGAAAATCCTTTAAGTACTGATCATTATATTCACTGGTTATATTGGCTATTGACATTTCAGTAAAGCATTATTATATGGGACCTCAGAACTAAAGTGTGGAAGATAACCGCGTCGGTCCTGCGGAAGGTGCGCATGGTGATCCCCTCGCGCTGCACTGTCTGCATTGCAGTGCTTTCCCTCGGCCAGCGTGCAAGTTTCGTGCCGCGTGCGACTTTATCTCTCGACTTCTTCTCCAAATCACGATGATGATTGGGAGTCTATCTGGTTTTTTAATATCAAATCGTGTATCATGTATGTTGTTCTGTGGTGAACATGTGATTTTATTTTTTAATCAAGCGGTTGAGACATAGCGTCCTGAGTGGGACCAGCCCACTGCAGTACTTTTTTTGGGAAGCCCTGCGCCACCTGTCCACAGATCACTGCATGGTGCACACGAAGAGCTCATATTCACCTGCAGGGAGATAAGCAGTCATGTGTTGGGTTTAGTTGGGCAGTGATGGGGCTGTGTTTGAGGTCAAAATTAGATCAGGGGAAATGTTAGATCTATTTCTATCACAAAGCTTGTATGCATACTAATAAGCTTTATGAGTGATGTCATGATGACTTCACAGGTTCTTAACTATCCCAAAATAGCGCATTGCATGACTCAGTATGTCGGTATCAGTTGAAGATCAGGAGGGAGGGATGCTTTGTCATGTGACTTCCTAGGCAACTGTATTGTGTGTACAGTATTACTGTGTTAATGATACACTATATTGTGCACTTTTTCTGTACAGTTATTGACAGGAAATTATGACAACATGCTGCTGACATGTCACATATTCTGTGAGTGAACGGTACTATCATACGTTATTGTGGAGAGCATTAAAAACTGAATGAACAGGAAAGTTTGCAATTGACTGGCTGTTGGTAAACATCATTGGATCCCAGAATGCTATGCAGTAAATGGATGACCCGTGGGCTTGTTGTATATCCTGTTGGTACTTTATTGTAGGCCTGGCCAGTATTTTATCTGCTCTGTGGAATTGCACAGGAGTTCTGCCAGATTAAAATGGAGCATTAGAGTACAATGGCTCAGCCTGGGGTTGGGCTGAGGTTCACTTACTTGTGTGTGCGTATGGAAGAGTGTGGTGTCAATGCATACATCTGAAGTTCATGCTGTGTTCATTCAGTCATGGTAAGCAGTCCAGGCATCAGGAGACTGTTGGGGGAATTGATATCAAGGGACAAAACCAAGCTATTTGTTTCTTTAAGGCAAATAATCTTTGACATCTTATTTCAGATTTATGTCGGAATATGATACCCTGCATAGTTTGTGTTTATATCTCAGGCAGTGGTCGACACCACCCACTGTGATGCCGGCCTGGGTATGAATGATTTATTATTCCTCCTTAAATAGAGCTTGCTGTATTTTACTACCATTTTGCTGTTCTGTTGAAGTATTTGCATCAGGATTCTGATGCATTGTTGATATTTTGTTGCTGGACATCTGCATTTAGACACAGGCTTTTCTGCCTGAATCCCCTGCGGTCACGCGTCAAAGGCTAGTGACAGGCTGAGGAGGTGCATCTCTGCATATATATGTGTAACCAGCTGTAATGATGTGTCAGCCCAGACATACCAGCCTATACACTTACAGCAGACTGATGATTCAGCAAGAGTGGTGCTAGAGCTCTATGCAGCCACACTGTTCCCCACAGCCCCTAAATGATAAATGGAGGAAGAGACTACTCTGCAGAGAAGG
>NW_011341659.1:333065-342538 GCF_000735185.1 Notothenia coriiceps
GGGGGGGGGGGGGGCTTTGGCAGTCACAAGAAAAGGGGTGAAAACCTGGTGACTGGATGCTCTGCACAGGCTATAGGTACATTTTAGCTACTGCTGCATCATGACAACGCCCACTCCAGGAGAGAGTCGCAGAGAGAAGTAAAAAAAAAAGCAAGATGATAAGCGAGAGTATGAGGTAATGTGACGCAGGGAGAGCAGGAAAGTGGATTATTTTAGGAGTCGGAATAAAGATAAAGAGAGAGGGCGAAGGAAGAAGGTGTTTTNGGGGGGGGGAGTGCGTGACAGTGAGGAGGGGCTGTTGAGTGGCCTGGGTTAACCTGCTGCTAGGATTGGGCTCTCCACATTTTTAAGTAAAATTCCTTTACCCTACTGATTGAGGAAATACAACAGATCAATGCACTTAAAGCCATTAGTGGCAAATTGACTCTGCCTGTGTAAGTGCAGCAGAGCTTCTACTAAATATTTTTGTTTGATTAGCCATTTGAGCAGTGGATCTTTACAAATGGCTCTACAGAGAAGTAGTGAGGCGGCAGATATATTTCATAGGGTGTCCGCGGTATACATACAGTAGCAGGAAATTCAGTATGCTGAGGAAACCTCAGACAGAAGCAGAAAGTCAAGGTCACATTTCCCTTGCTCAGCACGCTACCTCCAATGTGCAGCTTGTCCTTGCACGAAAGGTGACAGAATTAATTTGATTTACCCCTTCTCACCAGAGGCAGAACATGTCGTATTGTGTATGGCTCGAGAATGTCATGTGTTATATAAGATTAGCGGTTAGGCAGTTGACAAAAGTTCTCCACTCTCTGCATGAATTGGTATGATCACTCAATCTTCCCTGCCTGGCAAAGTAAATTAAAATTAGACTCTATGCAGCACCCTTCCTCTACTCTCTCTATCTGCAGCTTGCATACACATGCTGCTAACGGCTCTTGTTTCTAGACTCTTCTTGTGCTCCGTGACCTCTGCAATTGTAGGGAAATGAATTATAATGACTCCAAGTGTTAAGAGAAGATCATACTAATAAGGGAGGACGAAGATGAGGGTTGGATAGGGAACAGCTTTTATTTACCTTATTTCTATTATAGTTGGTTCTCTGTGGATTAAAACATTGCGATTTATTTGTATCTGCTTACTTTCATACTCAAGTAAAACCCCATCTGTTTCAGTCTATCTATATTAAATCCGTTGTGGCTAGAGAGCATATTCCACCTCTTAAAATGAGACAGTGCTTCTCTTGCAGCTTGGGGCGAGGGCATTGTACATTCATCCCCAGCAGTGACACAGGCAGGATTAGGTAGAATTATGGTCAGTTTTATTAGCCATAGACTGGAGAGCGAGTCTGAGCAGATGGCTATGGTCTTATCAGTCTCATAAGGCAGAATAGCAACTCAACATGACAAAGCGACAACCTTAGATTGCCTTTGACTTTACTGCCCATGAAACAGCATGTGTTTTATAGAGGAACTACAGAGAAAATACCGACATGCAGACACTGACAGGCACGTACACACACCCACAAAGACATTAATGTGACGCAGCAACATTTGTATTCTGTGTCTGCAACACCAAACCACACAGGACCAGACCTCTTTATAAAATAGATAGGGGGTGTTGCATGACCCTATGACATTCACAGTAGTTTATCTCAGAGATAGCAGGCATAATCAGAAGTTGTCTGTGTGATATTTCACAGCTCGTTCCACCCATCCCATGAAGAAATTATGATGATTTATGAGCCTTGGTTCACTACTTAATAAGAAGGTTATTTAGGCAAGGCCGGATTAGTACCTCCAGGGGCCCCTGGGCACTGAGCACTCATGGTCCCCCCCCAACCCACGTACCAAGAAGTAACACCACGCCTACCCAGTCCTACCAACATGAACAATATTTAGAATTTTCAGTCAATCTGGCATGTCAAATCGCACACCTATTTGTCACAAACAGGGACACAGCCACATAGTTCAACCAAAGTAGGTCTAGCCTTTTGCCCTTTTTAGTCAAAAATCACAAGACAAAGACACAATGGATAAGATCCCAAGACAGTGTATGGCTCAAGAAGACAGGTAATATCAATCAAAACCTCAGAACAGCACCCCACTTAATGCCAAAATATGACTGGCTGGCTGTACAAGTACACGAGGAGTTCTATTTGTCACAAACATTGAGAGTTACAAAAGTAAAATATGTAGTGGGATTGTGTGGTTGCTCAAGGGTGGGGCTGTGATTCGGCTATACACCGCCGCCGCGTAGTAAGAAAGTTGAGCACATACATAGTGAGACCTACAGTACAGAGACCTACAGTAATTTGACCCTATGGAAAAGCTGTGTTATTTATGGCGAAGAGTGAGTGTCATTTAAAACAATGTATGATGAGTGAGGTTGTGCCCGGGGAAAAAAATAAAAAATATGTCCATATGGTTAATCCGGCCTTGGAAAACCGGACAGCTCAATTCAACCACAGTGCTGTTTTTATAACTTCTTATTATGATTCCAAAGATCATAAGGCTCTTGCAAGAAAAAAAGATAAGGGTTATGGTTTTGAATTAAATGTAACCAGCTGAAAGGATTGAACTTCACTAGTTTTACATTTTAATATTAGGATTTCATGTGAAAAATAAAGTGATTTAATATGTATTTGATATATTAGCACTAACTAGGAATTGCTGTATGCGCTCAACATAGCCGGTTTTTGAGCTTAGCTTGTTGTACTTTGAGGCATTCGCTGTTGTTTTTTCCTCCAAGAGACTAAGTAAATAGCAAAGTTAGCATCACAACAGCTACTTAGTGATTGCTGGTTACGCAGAATAACTGGTGAGGTTTCCCTTTTCCCTCAAAAATATGGTCAACGAAAACCAAACAAAACAATGTGTGGTGCAAAATTCAATGGTCCAATCCAATTATTTTATTCATTCTATAGGGGGGAGAAGAAGAAAAATCAAGCTGCTTGTAGAAATAGAATAACATTCAATGGGAGATTACATTTTCATTAGGTTGCATTGTTTTGGAACCACCAATGTCTGCAATGTCTGCAATGTGGTCTTCCAATCCATCATGTAGATGTTTGGGTATTTCCCTAGATAAGTGGAACATTTAATCTGCTGCTAGCCCTACAGTCAAAGTCAGTATGGATTCATCCAATCCATCAAATATGCATTGAGATATGCCACTTAAAATCTAAAATGTCAATGGTAAACAAAGAATACACCAGATATAACTAATTTAAGAAACTGGGATTTCAATGAACTGTTAGGCAATGGGTACACTTCCCGATCACAAATAAAATAGGTTTTCAGAAATACATCATAGATGCAAAGGAAACATATAAAACACAAATTCAACAATGAAGTGGGTGCATTTTTCTCTCTCTCTCGCTCCTCTCTCTACTCTCTCTCTATCTATCTGTCCATAATTCTGTCACTGTTTGTTCAACAAATGCAGTTGACCCTTTCACCTCTCAAAATATTATGTTTGTGATGGCATGCTGAGCAGGTCGTGCAGAGCAATGTGCATCTGTCCCCTCGCTTATTATACAGCTGATAAATTGCCACTGTGAAAACATCTAAATTATTAGATATGACCAACGATGCAACAAGATAAGGTTCAGGGTGTCACCTGACACCCTGACATGAGGCCCAAGCCTGTCTGTGGCCCCAGAGGTTTACATCCACCCCAAATCATCAAGGCAGTTAAACAGCACAGTGCAGCATAGACACAGATTGGAGTTTTAGTTATACAAATATTTTTCTGAGGCAGAGCTGCTCCGAAGGCAAAAATAACCTCTGACAGCATCGGTTGAAGCCATAGATCCAGCCTCTCAGAGAGCTAGATATCTATAGTAAGTAGTAAAGCTGGGAGCTTTGATTAAAGTAAACTTCCATTTACTTCACCTAAAACAATGTCTATGATGATTTAAAAATGTCAAAAGTCTGGAATCAGCCTGTGGAGGCTGCCATATGTTAAATAGCAAAAACAACAACATCTTAAAGGGGCCCTATTATGCCCATTTTCAGAGTTCATATTTGTATTTTTTGCCTTTTCTGTGACATGTTTCAATGTGGAAAAAGTGCTTTATTTTTGTCATACTGCCTGTGCTGCAGCACCTATTTTCACCCTCTGTCTTAAAGCAGAGTCCAGTCTGCTCTGATTGGTTCGCTGGCCGGCTCTGTTGTGATTGGTCAACCGCTTAAAGATGTCCCACCCCTTAGCCTATTATGTACACTGTTGGAGTGCTTGCCAATAGAAGCCTGAGTGTTACATAGTGATGTCTAAACCATGTACATGCATCCAAACCCATAACACACTACAGGAAAGGGAAACCCCAAAAGGCATAATAGGTCTCTTGATAAACTTTATGGTAGACTTCCAAACAGTTATCCTACATTTATGGAATTTTAAGCAAACCCTATCCACCTATACATTTAGCAGTTATAGGAATCTAGCAACTCTGACAATGAGATCACTGCATTCTCAATCTAAAAATATGTTAACACAAAAAACAATGTAGGTTTTTAATTCAGCCTAGCAAGATTCCTTCATGCTGACATACCCTTGAGTAGACTTCTGAGTTTAATCTTCTACACCGTCCATAGCCTGACATGCACCTCCCCAGAAAAATGAACTGTAACTACACATTGTGGTAGCATAGACCTGCAACAGATTGGTCTGCTAGGTAGCTAGGCTAGAAGCTGCAACCTAGTATTAGCTAGCTTAGCTAGCCACAGCAAACATCTTCTGTTTACATGATTTTATTGAGTTTCCACATTTTTCAAATGTTATTCAAAAAAGATATGACGAATCTCCAACTATTACAAAAGGAAAACAACTATGCAGCTGATGGAAATGACTTACATAATTACTGTAAATTAACGTAATGCTTACGTAGATAACATAATGCTAGCGTAACAACAAACGGCACAGGCATAGGCTATTGTTCAAATTAAGGTTGACCTGGTGTATATTGAAAGTTGTTTTTTTATTTACTCGTACAATGTGTTTGATACAATCAACATATTCAATTTAACATATTGTTTGATGGAAATATTTTGATATTTGGCATTTTGGTTAGGCTACTGTGGTGACTCTAGTTAACCATAGTTCACTTCTGGGTCACAGTTCCTACACGGACCTGGTTTAGGGTAACACCGGAGATATAGGTTGCCAAGCTAGAGCTAGCAACGCACTCTAACTTGACTCTCCTCACTGAGTACATGTCTGATACTACTATTGCTTGATGGAAAATAAAGAGTGGAAATCCCTTTTAAATACTCCGCCTCCGACTCCTTCTTACCGGCACTACACTACTGACTTTTAGTTTAGGCCTGTCTGATCTGTTTTGAAAATATGACTTGTGACTCAACAAAATATGTAAAGGCAAATTACGGAACCTGCCAACAGCCAACCCTTCTTCTAACAGTATCAACTGTTCAGCCTGATAAAGCCAAGCAGATACAATAAAAACAGCCATAAATAACAACGTAGGCCTATTGACCTTTCAGTCTGGAGTAGACGCAGATTTTTGCCATTGGACATTGCATTAGGTTCTCTAATTATCCATGACTGTAATTTTTTCATGTTTTAATCTTGTTTGGGATGTGTTTTGACCCTGAGAAAGTTTGTAATTATCACCATTTATAAGCTGGAATAACAACTGATCATGCTGGTTGACAGAACAAAGTCGCATTAGTTAATTTCCAGAACGATGAGGCTGAGAATGCACTATGAGGAAAGACGCCACATCACTCCCCGCTGACAGGGTTTCAAGAAACAATACCAGGAGCTGAGGGGGCATACATCGCTGTTGCTCAGCATGCACAGCCACAGCAGCCCTCAGACGCTCCGCCTTTTCGATTGTTGCCTGCCTGGCTGATTGTTTACTCGACATATTGATCTTCACTTTGTGACTCACTCCTCTGTATATTATCAGCCGTCCCAGACAGGACTTAATCTGCTCTTCTCATTAACACATGCTAATAGGGAGCCGCTTCTATCTATACTCCTGCCAAGGCTCCCACAGATGACTGGTCGGTGCGGCCGGCTGCTGCTGGCCCTCCAATCGCCCTTTCTTACGGCGGAGAGGGCCAAGCTGCAGTGGGCAGATTTGGGTTTACTATGTGTTTGGGGGGATTTCAAAGTCTGAGAAACTGGGGCTAAAGATTACAGCAGTATGCCATGACATGGTAATGTCAGATTTGGGGATTTTGCTATGTGGCATTGATGAAAAGCTGCACAAACTAATATATATGACAAATATAGTCGCAAGGTTTTGATGGAGAAATAAACCCATGTATATGAGTCCAAAATTAGCTGTGCTGCATCAGAGACAGCTGCAAATGAGAAGAAGGTTCACAGTAGGACCTACAAGGCTCAATTAAATTCTGGTCCCGTAGGTATGGACACTGGCAGGGTGTCTGCTCAAAACAAAAATAATTGTTCATCAAAATCAGAAGAAAACAATATGAGCAAGGAAATGTGTTCTTTATCTTTGGGATCAACATGTATTACTGAGTAATTTCGTCAGTATACTTCAAACAAAGGCCCAATTCCAAATCACACCCTACCCACTCCGTGGCGGAGTGACACTCGCAGCTCAACGAGGCTCCCTCCTGTCAGTTGGAGGGAGTAAATACAGCGGCAAGCTTCGGGATAAACTCCCCTCTCTCCGGCAGAAACAGGAATTACCGTAAGTGTATGGAACAACGGTTTCAAATCAGCATCTCTTGGAAAAAATTTAATTAATGACTGAAATAAAACTCCAAACATCTTTTTTCTAAAGTTCTTCTAGTTTTAAACCTGATGTTTATAAGTTTCTTAGTTTTTGCAACAGACTGTAAATATACACAACTTTATAATAAAAATGCATATGTATGACTAAACACATGTATGATCCTAAGTTAAAAAAATATGAGGTTATCATGAGGTTGTTAACATCACAATTGATCAGTGAATGTTTGCAGGAACTGTTTGTAAACAGCGTGTTTCCTGACGGGCACACACAGCATTGAGTCCGGTCATGTAGGGCAGCAGGGTTGCGTTCGGATAGTTTAAAAATCAGCTCCTAAGTTCTAACCCTATCTTCTATTCCTTGACCTCTGAGTGAAACGTCACGGGGTTAAGGGATAGTGGATATGAGAAAGGAATAGAAGATAGGGTTAGAACTTAGGAGCTGATTTTTAAACTATCCGAANCTCTACTATAAAACCAGATGGGTGTGTTTTGCAGGAGCAGCCACAGCGTACGGTATCGGCTTCACGGAGGTGAGGTGGGATCAGTGGGGGGAGCTGGCTCTCGGGGGTTTCTCTGGACTCGGAGCAGCAGCACTCTTCCTCATGACCTTCATCAGAAACATCTGGGTCTGCTACGCCGGATACATTGTATTCAAGTGCCTGTACATGCTGCTGATAACAATAGCCATGTAAGAGGTGTCTTATCAAAAGAGAGACGTGTTTATTATTGCAGGCAGAACAGGAAATCGTGCATTTAAGTAAACAGTCCTTCTCTTTTAGGTACCAGATTGCAGCCGACCTGACGATGGAGAGGTATGCTCTGGTGTTTGGAGCGAATAACTTTGGAGCGTTGGCTCTGCAGACCATCATCACCTCTGTGGTGGTGGACAGCAGAGGGCTGGGCCTGGGCATCATTCCTCAGGTGAGGAGGCAGATCAGGAAATGTCACTCAGGTCTTCTGCAGATGAAGTGATGGTCTGTTTCTTGTTGCAGTTCACCATATACGCCAGCTACTTCTCACTCATCGCTGTCCTTTTCTCACTTCGGGGACTGTTCACCATTTGGAGAAGCGACAAAGAGCCCACTGCTGCCGTCAGAAATGACCCTCCGGACTGTGACGAACACAAATTCTGAATACATGGGTTTTGACTTTGCAGAGTTAAAAGCTTCAAATTACTGACTGCAACACCATGAATATAAATCTTTTTTTTTATATATCTATATACAAAACAAATGTACACGATTCTCCATACATCAATATAAATGAATGGTTTGGTCATTTCTTCTTATTTAAAATTCATTTTAATATATATATATATACTGTATATATTTACACATTAACTTAAAATTCTCTAATACCCTAATGCAAGTGGTTTTCAGCCCAGCAGCCATTCTCGACAGTATACCAGAAGCTTTGTGACCCTCTGTCAGCAGGAGGGGAAGAAGCAGAGAAATGAGACCCCCGCCCGTCCCTGACGACGCAGATGCTTCTTTATCTCTCGCAAACAGAATAGGTTTTTTTTTAAATTATTATTATGGGATACTACGGTGGCCGACAGGTGCAAACGCGTTACACCGACCCAACACATTTCCATATAGGGGAAGCAAGCTGCAGTTTCCAAAAATGATGTGAACATAAAAACACAAATGTGCAAACACATGCAAATGAAGAAACCTCTCGCCAACTTAAGACATGCAGATTTGCTCTAAGCTAACTAGCTAACGTAGCTAACTTAGTCTTATTTAAAATTCATATATATATATATATATATATATATATATCACTGTCAATATGTATTTTGTATAGTTTGGTATTATTTTATTTTATGTTTGTTTAGCTTCTCCCCTTTTTTTATTTTCACATTATGTCTGCATGATAGGTGTCCTTTAATATGCACTGACAGTAGATGTGATACCATGTGCTGTCACAGGATAGAGCTGTTGTGCAGCTGTGTAATAGGCTTGTTTGAGACGAGTTGCGGATCGCCTCGAAAGTAGACGAGAATAGCCAATCGCAACCGGGGGAGGTCTCAAAAAGCTCGCCTGAAGTTGGACAGCTTAGGTTGCGTTCCAATAGTCCATTTAGTTTAGGAACCTTCCTAACCAAGTGAAATGACCCGGAAGTACGTCAGTGGCAGCCATGTTAAGTGCCGTTCCAATTCTCTAAATGAAAGGAAAGGAGGTTTCAAACTTCCTTTATAACCTCCTTTAGCTTAGGAACCACTGGACCTCCCTAACCGAAAGGAGAGGAGAAAATGCTGCCCCACAATGCCTTGCAGCCGCAGCATTTGCCGTCACACAACAGTCGGCGGTTCACGGAAACAAACGATTATGACGGAGAAGTTATATCATGAAAGTTACGGTGCTTATTAAGCTTTTTAAAACGTATGTGGTAAGTTTCCAAAGTGCTTTGTTTTGAACGTTCATCAGTATTATAATCAAAAAGAGAAATATGAACATTAGTTTTTGAAGACTATGTTTCTCTGTTGTCCACATTCATAAAGCATAAAACAACAGAATCAGAGCACGGTGCAGAGTCTCTAGATGAGTTTACAGTAGTCCCTCGTTCTTATTAAACATCCATGTTGTAGTCCGTTGTATAGAACACTGCAGCGCCATATAGTATCTATATGGCGCTGGAACACTGTAGTTTCCATAGTTTCCCCACAGCAGCAGACGCACACAATGACGTCCGCTGGCGCATCATAAACACGTCAGATAGTGAAAGTGCATTCGGATTCTCTAAAG
>NW_011341659.1:342583-345313 GCF_000735185.1 Notothenia coriiceps
CCAGTACCACCGTCTCAGGAGATTCTACTCAAATTGTCATCAGGGAGCAGGAATAATTGTAGGTACAACATCAGGGGCGGACATATCTTTTGACATCAAGGTATCAAAGTGGTGTCGTCGTCTACGTGTTTTACTGCAGGCGACCGGGACCGCGTAAGATATTTGTGCTAGCCTATCACTTTCACCGTTAAACCTAAGAGATTCATGGGCGTCAGAGAAAGAGGATCCAGGAAAACTTAAGACGTATAGGTGATAGGGGGAATGGGCGACTGCAAAAGTTGAGTCTCCAGTCCTTATCTTCTATCCCAAGCTTGAATCGCTCGACTAAAAATTTGTTATAGGCTTGCGTTGGGACGGACGGGATGACTGGCCTGAGTTACGAGCACGACACGGGCAGTCCTTTGTGCGACAAATGTTTGTCAAGGACGTTTGTAAGTGACTAGTAACTACTACAATCTGTTGGAGTACTATTGAGTATAAAAAAAAAATTGAATCCTAGTATGTACACAAATCAGTATGTATACGTAAAAATAATATTTCAACACATATAAATGTCAGACAACGTTTTTGATTTTCTTTGAATTATTTGAGTCCAAATTTTGATCTTCTTGAATCTTTTTCTACAAACTCAAAATAAAGTCAGTACATTAATAGTAAAAAGAAGGTTCTCTACGACTAACTTTGGCAACAAGGTATGTGAATGCCATTAAGGGACAAAGACGCCTCTCTCCCTGCAAATAGGGCTTCGAACGGCGACATAAATAGGAGGTTGACTGTCCTCCCTCGGAGCAACTCGACGCTCACAGTGAGGCGGTGACCTCACCCATCCACCACTAAACCTCTAACCGAAACAAACTTCATTGCTGTTTAATGAGTCATTATGTACAACTAGGGTTTCTATTTCTTGTGTAAGGAAGAGTATAACAAAAGGGAAACTAAAACTACTTGTTATAAAAACAAACCTTGTTGTTTATGCTTTATGAACGTGGACAACAGAGAAACATATTCTTCATGACCAAAGTTGGAATTGAAATAAAAAAGAAAGTGAAACTTATGCTCGTCACCCTCTCCCTCCGGTCCACATTAATACAAATGATCCCAGTATGATTGTATGAACTATGAAAATATCTTAAAATCAATACAAATGTATTTATGATAAACGTTAGTCTTTAACACCTATCACTGTGTATATCACCATTCAAACATCTTTTAAAAGTTGAACAAACCCCACACAGCTCAGTGAAATGTTGACTTTATTTGATTATTTCAGTAAAAACTAACGTTCATATTTCTCTTTTTGATTATAATACTGATGAACGTTCAAAACAAAGCACTTTCGCAACTTACCACATACGTTTTAAAATGCTTAATAAGCACCGTAACTTTCATGATATAATTTCTCCGTCATAATCGTTTGTGTCCGTGAACGGCCGACTGTTGTGTGACGTCAAATGCTGCGGCTGCAAGGCATTGTGGGGCAGCATTTTCTCCTCTCCTTTCGGTTACGTAGGTCCAGTGGTTCCTAAGCTAAAGGAGGTTATAAAGGAAGTTTGAAACCTCCTTTCCTATCATTCAAGAGAATTCGAACGGCACTTATCATGGCTGCCACTGAGGGACTTCCGGGTCATTTCACTCCGTTAGGAAGGTTCCTAAGCTAAATGGACTATTCTAACACAACCTCGTTGTTTGAGGGCTTGATAACCCACTCCCCCTCCACACTCATTGGTTTGGAACAGCACTTAATGTGGCGGACCCTCCGCGCAAATGCGCAAACGGAGGGGTAGTGTGTAGGGGTAGGGTGTAAGGGGTAGATTGGAATTGCCAAAGTTTGCTTGTCTGAGAGCTTAACACTATTACCCTCTCACTTTTCCTATAGTGAAACACAGTGAATGACTTCATGGTCAGACATAATCATCAATATACAAAATGACAGTCCAGAGATGGGAACTAATCATCAACATTTTTATATTCACAATGAATTGGTATTATAAATGTAATCTAGCATAGTTCTATGGAGCGTTTTAGCCCCTTTCATGTCCAGTTTTGGTTTTACAGCATATAGTTACTCCAAAGTTCAATTCAGTTCTCTCATAAATGTGGCCAAATAAACTTTATGTTGTGCACCGACAGAAATGCTAGAGAGGTTCATTTTTATGTTGTTTTATGTTTGTTTTTTCATTCACCATTTACCTCTCATTCCAGGCTTCTGATTGTCCACCCCTTGTGTGTCTCCTGTGCTCACCAGTTTCAGCCCCGTCCCTGATTGTTCCCACCTGTGTCTTATTATCATGTGCTTCAATTCCCCTGTCTCCCAGTGTTCAGTGTCAGTTTGTCTTGTCTCTTGCTATGGTCAGGTCTATGCTCTCTGTGCTCTTGAATAGTTTTGGTTCCTCACTACGTGAGCGCTTTCATTTTGTTCTCTATTTTTGTCATCTCAAACTTGAGATTTGATCGTGACCTTTTTTGTTGTTCATATTGCTGTATTTTGGAAAAATAAAGTATCTTACAAATACTTTACCTCTGTCCCCCTGGTCGTGCAATTGGGTCCTACATCTTAAGTGTCTGAGTTCGTAAGACTTTATGGGTCACTAACTTTCCTGTAGTGTGTTTTATACGTTTTATTTGGATGTAAAATGCAAAAGCCAAAATCCCAACGTCCTCCAGAGGGAGTTTCTCTCCTACACACTCCCCCTCCTTCTCTCCTACACACTCCCCCCTGCCAAGGCACAC